>NC_133210.1:3715020-3870020 GCF_958299795.1 Porites lutea
TTGAGATGACTATAGTCATCAGCAGTAGCAAAGCAACCAAGAAAACGGTAGATAATTATTAATTATAGCGAATGAAAGATGGCGAGACTGGGTAACTGTTTACCAAGTTGTTGATGCGAGTTCGCAAGTTTACGAAGGCGTGCGATCGAAAGTTATATATATATACCTAACAATTATACATAACAATTTCAGAATGCATTAATACAGATGCAAGATTTAAAAGATTAAGGTAACGCACATTGAAAGGGAAGTTATGAGGTTATCCCTGTGCTGAAACTCCCCAAAATTTAAGCAATGAAAGTGAACCTTGACTACAGCACTCTACACATTACATGAACATGAATAATTTTTCACTGCTACTCAATTTAATTTTACAACAACACTTAAAGTTAATATAAAAACATATTAAGTGTTTAAGAGAACATACAGCATCTAACAAGTGTACGTATCTCAATACTGTGGTTATAAAACCAGTTTTTAACTTTCCCACCGATGCATTACCACAGCACCTTCAGTAGAAATAAAATGTCCGTTTAATAATTCAACAACTGTCACAGCTTAAAATAAAATTTTATCAGCAAATATAGCATCTACCTTACATAAATGGCTATTTCTGCATTATTCTAAATGGCTTATCCTTGACATTACATATTGCACTCATCATACTAATACTCTTTATTGAGATAACTTTTTCATATAAAAAATGTGGTTTAAAAAAAAAAAGGATCTCGTAAAAAAAAAATCATGCATGTGCAGTATATCAAAAACATCAATTTTATCTCATTCACATTGAACGCACTGCAAATCTCTTCCCTCGAAAAGAGAGAGATTGTTAATTACCCAATTGACAATCGTTAATGTCGTCACGTAGTCGAATGTTTATAGTCATCACAGTCACGCGCAACTTTAATTAATGAGTATTCAGCACTATAAAAAGTTTATTTAGATATTCTCGCAACTCCATTTAAAATTTAATCATTTTGAGATGACTAAATTCAAGCCGAAGCGAAGCAACCAAGAAGAATGTCGATAAAATAGAGAATGAAAGATGACGAAAATGGGTAACAGTGTTGTACTGTTTTTTTTGTTTTTTTTTTAATACGAGTTCGCAAGTTTACGAAAGCGTGAGATCGAAAGTTACATATATATAATTATTTCAGGATGCATAAATACAGATGCAAGACTTAAAAGATTAAGGTAATGCATATTGAAAGAGGGAAGTTATGAGGTTATTCCCGTTATCCCCAAAGTTTACAATGAATGCAATGCAAGTAAACGCTAATTACAGCACCGCTCTATACATTACAAGAGCATGTGTAATTTTTCACGGCTACGGAATTTTACAACAACACTAAAAGTTAATATTAAAAAATAGTGTTTAAGATAACATATAGCAGATAACATATAGATAACATATAGCGGAATTTTACAACAACACTAAAAGTTAATATTAAAAAATAGTGTTTAAGATAACATATAGCATTTAAGAAAAGTGTACAGATTTGGTTAAACGTGGCGATAGCTATTTAGACGTTTTGCGGGAGCGCGCAAAAATCGATGCGCAGGGCGGTACCCGACTGTAATGTAATTAAGGTGATGCATAATGAAAGAGAAGTTATGAGGTTATCCCTGTTATAAAACTCAATAAAGTTTACAGTGAATGCAGTGCAAGTAAACGCTGATTAGTTCAGCACTGGCTTAAAAGTTTTTTGGGAAAATTTTATTCTCACAATTATTTTGACGATGTCAGTGTCGAGAGCAATTTCGAAAAGATCATTTAGTTGTACGTGAAGGGTCAAGACGTACTTGCGCTCTACTATGCAAGCAGAGAAGCTCTCTGGGCTCGCGCTTCCGTATGTGCACAGGGACACACATGTACACATATACTTCCTTTGGCTTTACAATTTAGAATGCCACGCTAACACAGCTTCTGTATGTGCACAGGGACAAGGGTATTGACACACATGTACACATATACTTCCTTCGGCTTTATATTTTAGAATGCCACGCTAACACAGCTTTGTCTTTGCGTTCATCATATTAATGTATAGAAGTAGGGAAAAACGTTTACGTAAAGTGATTGTAATTTAAAGGTCCAACTTAAGTTACTTTATGGCCTATAAAACCCGGCTCTTATAAATTGTAAATTAAAGTAAAGTGTAAATTAATTAGCGTATCCAGCAACATTTTGGTAGCGGACTTAAAGCTGGAAAATGCCCAGCAATGGTCCCGATGAGAACGAACAAAATTTGTAATTTTCTCTATTAGCGATTAATCACTTACGTGCGCTGTGAACGATTGGACGTTGGGTTGAAATAATCATATATTATGATGATGTCTGGAAAAACGAACAACTCAAAAATTGATGTTCGTGTACCAGTTTTTTTTTTACTGTTTTGTTTCAAACCTGTTATTTTTTAAATTATTAACGTTTACTTCCCGCCTCGATTAGCTAGGCTATTTTGCGGGCAAGGGTCAATATGTATCCAAAGTGTTTTAGTAAGAGAATTTGTGTTAATAAAAGAGTACAAAAGTTGAAGGCGGAACTATGCACACTTACAACGCAAATTAAGTGACAACCATGTGGCCTTAAAGTGTGCGATTTTGGAGGCACGCTAAGCCGATTGCCGGGAAGCGTAACACTTCATTGTATAACAAAGAACTCGAGTTAACACAAGCAAATGATAGTCGTAGGAGCATTAAGGTGTTTATATACATTTAACGAAATTGATAAACATATGATGGATTTAACAAACTTTATACGAATACACCGAATGTTTACTGATTGCAGTTTGTGCAGTTTGACGAAGACATAGGTAATGGTCAGTAAACAAGAACATAAACGAAAGCCGAAGTACGTCGACGATAGTTGTCGCAAGTTATCGACAGTAACCCGAAGGGCGGACAGTGTGCAATTGGCAGACACATCAGAGTTTACGATAGCGCGCGCTCATTGCAATGGTAGGTAAATACGAAGATTAATGCAAGTCGAAGTAGTCGATAGTGGTCGAAAGTAACTGAAAGTATCCCGAAGGATGACGAGAAAGTTCATTACACTGTACGCATTTTGACTAAGTCAAAAAAGAGTGTACGATAGAGAAAGTTCGGTAAGTAAACACGAAGATAAATGCAAGCCGAAGTAGTCGATAGTGCTCGCAAGTTACCAACATAGCCGACAATATCCCAAAGGATGGCAATTGCATTCATAACAGTGTACGCAATTAGGCAAAAGGATCTATTAATAAGCGATTATAATATACTGCGCGGTCTTAGTAATGATGAGTGAAAATGGAGATTAACGCAAGCCGAAGTAGTCGACGTTAGTGGTCGAAAGATACCGTACCCCAGTACCGTCGAATAATGACAAGATTGTTCAGTACAGCATACGCCATTTGGCGAAGACAAAAAAGCGTGCGATCGTAGAAAATGGATAAAGGAAACAGACACATTTAACGGAAGCCGAAGAAGCCGACAATGTAGTAGTCGAAAAGTGACCAACAGTGCCCCGAAGGTTAGCGAGAGTCCAACATATTTGACGGATCGGCATTAAAAGTATTGAAACACTCTTATCCTTGCAATAAAGTAACTTCAAAACAAAATAAAAAGGCCATTGATGCTTAGTAGCAGTCATCTTAGCAAGAAGGATATTCCTCCTTTACAAAAATGACTGCTAGTTAAGCATAAGTCTACAAAGTTTTTATTAATTTGGAAACATTAGATTAAGATCCTAAAATAATTCATCTTGAACGATGCATCTTCCTGATGACAGCCTTGACTGTAATTGTCTTGTAAGTCACAGGCACTTTTCCGTTGGGGGAATCCGACAGCCAGTGAGATGGTGGCTATGAAGTCCATTTAGGAAACACGTCCTAAAACAGAAGAAAGTGCAACGTTAATTAATAGACCGTAGATCAGTAATGAAGAAATTTTAGTCCTGGTATTATTTGCTCTTGTTTTTTATTGCAATGGGTAGTTATTAAAAAACTATGATAAAATGCCTCGGAATACTCCTGCTCGAAAACCTTCGGAACAAAAGCTAGTAAACAAATCACATACCTTACAGTGTTGATATTTTCGCATCAATGACACGACTTTCCTCAGATGAAAAACAAGTGCAGTTGGGAACGAACCTAAACTCAGCGAAGATAACGACCAAAGCAACCATTCGTTAACAAAATAAAGCATCTAAAATAAAAGAAAATACAGGTACTCGAGCAACACCCATAACCATTTTCTACCCGTACTTGGTATGATAAGCGTAAAAAGAAACTTTCTTTCTGGCTCCGGTTTTGCAACAGGGATAAATGAGTTCATTTTTTTCTCTGTTGTTTTTTAAGTTCTCTATTCTCTGACTACAATGTACTACCTTACACTCTTATTCTAGATTTTATCGTCAAATAAAGGATAAGTATTTAATATCAATCCTATCTTCATAATTGGTATCAGTGCTTAACTCGGGCCATGGGGCTTGATATGCAAGTCTAAAGAGAAAATCGGGGGGTTAATACCAAGAAAAAAAAACGTTATATTACAATATACCTGAAGCTTAAAAGACGTTTTCCCACTTGATGAGCGAAGTCGGCTACTCAGTTTCATTCCAACGTATTTTGGGGATATATCTAATCTACAAAATAAATATTCTCAAGAAAAAGAAACAATCGGTTAGAAAATGTTACCAGCAGATATCAGTTACACTACTATTGAACCTTTGATGCGGAATCCGTTGATTCTTGCAGACCGGTCTTATTGACCGCGTCATTCCCGTGCAAAGAGCCCCTAAACTGAGTTCTAGAAATCTGTCGGAGTAACGTATCTAGTTTCTTTAAGACCCAATAATAAATAACTTCTACATTCGTGTTGCCATTTTAAAACAGTCCAATATTGTTATTACAGGTGGAAAAGTAAGGCACTTCAATTGCTTCTAGCAATACGGCATAACAAGAAAGTTCAATCTACATATATCATAGACTGAAGTAAAAATCATCGACTTCGAAGACTAAGCATTACCGGTAAATCAGTCTGGAAAACTCCTGTCTATCTCCCTCGCTGGGTTGGAATCCCACTTTCTCTAGTTTAAAATAGTAAGTTTCAACTATAATAGACCGGAATATTAGTTCACGAAGCTCCTCTCTCCCTAGCTCCCTGGCTTGGAATCCCAGTTTATCTAGATTTAAAAGGAAGTTTCAAATATAAGAAAACAAAGAATCAGTCGTGGAAGCACCTGTCTCCCTTGCATCCTAGGTTCGAATCCCAGTTTACCTAGATTTAATAGTAACCTTAACCTATCATAGACTAGAGGATCAATCCAGAAAGCTCCTGTTTCCCTTCCTTGCTGGGTTGGAATCCCAGTTTATATAGTTTTAATAGTAATTTTACACCATAATAGAATAAAGTATCACTCCAGGGAACTCCTGCCTCCCTCGCTTGCTCGGTTAAAATCCCAGTTTATCTAGTTTTAAAAGTAATTTTAAACAATGATAGACTAAAGTATCAGTCCAGCGAGCTCCTGTCTCCCTTGTCTGCTGAGTTGGAATCCCAGTTTTAATAGTAATTTTAAACCATAAAAAAATGAAGTATCAGTCCAGGGAGCTCCTGTCTCCCTTGCTTGCTGGGTTGGAATCCCAGTTTATCTAGTTTTAATAGTAATTTCAAACCATAAGAGACTGAAATATCAGTCCAGGGAGCTCCTGTCTCCCTTGCTTGCTGGGTTGGAATCCCAGTTTTAATAGTAATTTTAAACCATAATAGACTGAAGTATCAGTCCCGGGAGCTCCTGTCTCCCTTGCTTGCTGGGTTGGAAACCCAGTTTTAATAATAACTTTAAACCATAATAGACTGAAGTATCAGTCCAGGGAGCTCCTGTCTCCCTTGCTTGCTGCGTTGGAATCCCAGTTTATCTAGTTTTAATGATAAGTTTCATCTATTATTGACTGAAGTATCAGTCCAGGAAGCTCCTGTCTCCCTTGCATCCTGGGTTGGAATCCCAGTTTATCTAGTTTTAATAGTAATTTTGAACCATAATAGACTAAAGTATCAGTCCCGAGAGCTCCTGTCTCCCTTGCTTACTGGGTTGGAATCCCAGTTTATCTGGTTTTAATAGTAATTTGAAACCATAATAGACTGAAGTATCAGTCCCGGGAGCTCATGTCTCCCTTGCTTGCTGGGTTGGAATCCCAGTTTATCTAGTTTTAATAATAATTTCAAACCGTAACAGCCTAAAGTATCAGTCCAGAGAGCTCTTGTCTCCCATGCTTGCTGGGTTGGAATCCCAGTTTATCTACTTTTCATAAGAATTTTCATCTATTATTGACTGAAGCATAAGTCCAGGGAGCTCCTGAATCCCTTTGCCTGCTGGGTTGGAATCCCAGTTTATCCTAGTTTAAATAATAAGTTTCATCTATTATTGACTGAAGAATCAGTCCAGGGAGCTCCTGTCTCCCTTGCTTGCTGGGTTGGAATCTCAGTTTATCTAGTTTTAATGATAAGTTTCATCTATTATTGACTGAAGTATCAGTCCAGGAAGTTCCTGTCTCCCTTGCTTGCTGGGTTGGAATCAGAGTTTATTTAGTTTTAATAATAATTTTAAACCGTAACAGACTAAAGTATCAGTCCGGGAGCTCCTGTCTCCCTTGCTTGCTGGGTTGGAATCCCAGTTTATCCAGTTTTAATAATAAGTTTCATCTATTGTTGACTGAAGTATCAGTCCAGAGAGCTCCTGTCTTCCTTGCTTGCTGGGTTCGAATCCCTATTTATCTAGTTTTAATAATAAGTTTCATCTACTATGGACTAAAGTATCAGTCCAGGGAGCTCCTGTCCCCTAGCTTCCTGGGTTGGAATCCCAGTTTATCTACTTTTAATAAAAAGTTAGATCTATTATTGTCTGAAGTATCAGTCCAGGGAGCTCCTGTCTCCCTTGCTTCCTGGGTTGGAATCCCAGTTTATCCTAGTTTTAATAATAAGTTTCATCTATTATTGACTGAAGAATCAGTCCAGGGAGCTCCTGTCTCCCTTGCTTGCTGGGTTGAAATCCTGGTTTATCTAGTTTTAATAATAAGTTTCATCTACTATTGACTAAAGTATCAGTCCAGGGAGCTCCTGTCTCCCTTGCTTCCTGGGTTGGAATCCCAGTTTATCTAGTTTTAATAAGAAGTTTCGTCTATTATTGACTGAAGTATAAGTCCAGGGAGCTCCTGTTTCTCTTGCTTGCTGGGTTGGAATCCCAGTTTATCTAGTTTAAACAATAACTTTCATCTATTATTGACTGAAGTATCAGTCCAGGGAGCTCCTGTCTCTCTTGCTTGCTGGGTTGGAATCCCAGTTTATCTAGTTTAAACAATAAGTTTCATCTATTTTTGACTGAAGAATAAGGCCCAGGAGCTCCTGTCTCCCTTGCTTGCTGGGTTGGAATCCCAGTTTATCTAGTTTTAATAATAAGTTTTATCTATTATTGACTGAAGTATCAGTCAGGGGAGCTCCTGTCTCTCTTGCTTGCTGGGTTGGAATCCCAGTTTATCTAGTTTAAACAATAAGTTTCATCTATTATTGACTGAAGTATCAGTCCAGGGACCTCCTGTCTCTCTTCCTTGCTGGGTTGGAATCCCAGTTTATCTACTTTAAACAATAAGTTTCATCTATTATTGACTGAAGTATCAGTCCAGGGAGCTCCTGTCTCCCTTGCTTGCTGGGTTGGAATCCCAGTTTATCTAGTTTAAACAATAAGTTTCATCTATTATTAACTGAAGTATCAGTCCAGGGAGCTAATGTCTCTCTTGCTTGCTGGGTTGGAATCCTGGTTTATCTAGTTTTAATAATAAGTTTCATCTACTATTGACTAAAGTATCAGTCCAGGGAGCTCCTGCCTCCCTTTGCCTGCTGGGTTGGAATCCCAGTTTATCCTAGTTTAAATAATAAGTTTCATCTATTATTGACTGAAGTATCAGTCCAGGGAGCTCCTGTCTCCCTTGCTTCCTCGCTTGGAATCCTAGTTTATGTAGTTTTAAAGATAAGTTTCATCTATTATTGACTGAAGTATCAGTCCAGGAAGCTCCTGTCTCCCTTGCTTGCTGGGTTGGAATCCCAGTTTATCTAGTTTTAATAGGAAGTTTTATCTATTATTGACTGAAGCATCAGTCCAGGGAGCTCCTCTCTCCCTTGCTTGCTGGGTTGGAATCCCCATTTATCTACTTTTAATAATAAGTTTCATGTATTATTGACTGAAGTATCAGTCCAGGGAGCTCCTGTCTCCCTTGCTTGCTGGGTTGGAATCCCAGTTTATCTAGTTCTAATAATAAGTTTCATCTATTATTGACTGAAGTATCAGTCAGGGAGCTCCTGTCTCCCTTGGTTGCTGGGTTGGAATCCCAGTTTTAATAATAACTTTAAACCATAATAGACTGAAGTATCAGTCCAGGGAGCTCCTCTCTCCCTTGCTTGCTGGGTTGGAATCCCAGTTTATCAAGTTTTAATAATAAGTTTCATTTATTATTGACTGATGTATCAGTCTAGGCAGCTCCTGTCTCCCTTGCTTGCTGGGTTAGAATCCCCATTTATCTAGTTTTAATAATAAGTTTCATCTATTATTGACTGAAGTATCAGTCCGGGAGCTCCTGTCTCCCTTGCTTCCTGGGCTGGAATCCCAGTTTATCTAGTTCTAATAATAAGTTTCATCTATTATTGACTGAAGTATCAGTCCAGGAAGCTCCTGTCTCCCTTGCTTGCTGGGTTGGAATCCCAGTTTATCTACTTCTAATAATAAGTTTCATCTATTATTGACTGAAGTAACAGTACAGGGAACTCCTGTCTCTCTAGCTTGCTGGGTTGGAATCCCAGTTTATCTACTTCTAATAATAAGTTTCATTTATTATTGACTGAAGTATCAGTCCAGGGAGCTCTTGTCTCCCTTGGTTGCTGGGTTGGAATCCCAGTTTATCTAGTTTTAATAAAAAGTTTCATCTATTATTGACTGAAGTATCAGTCCGGGAGCTCCTGTCTCCCTTGCTTGCTGGGTTGGAATCCCATTTTATGTAGTTCTAATAATAAGTTTCAGAAATTATTGACTGAAGTATCAGTCCAGGGAGCTCCTGTCTAGCTTGCTTGCTGGGTTGGAATCCCAATTTTGTAGTTCTAATAATAAGTTTCATCTATTATTGACTGAAGTATCAGTCCAGGGAGCTCCTGTCACCCTTGCTTGCTGGGTTGGAATCCCAGTTTATCTAGTTCTAATAATAAGTTTCATCTATTATTGACTGAAGTATCAGTCCAGGAAGCTCCTGTCTCCCTTGCTTGCTGGGTTGGAATCCCAGTTTATCTACTTCTAATAATAAGTTTCATCTATTATTGACTGAAGTAACAGTACAGGGAACTCCTGTCTCCCTAGCTTGCTGGGTTGGAATCCCAGTTTATCTACTTCTAATAATAAGTTTCATTTATTATTGACTGAAGTATCAGTCCAGGGAGCTCTTGTCTCCCTTGGTTGCTGGGTTGGAATCCCAGTTTATCTAGTTTTAATAAAAAGTTTCATCTATTATTGACTGAAGTATCAGTCCGGGAGCTCCTGTCTCCCTTGCTTGCTGGGTTGGAATCCCATTTTATGTAGTTCTAATAATAAGTTTCAGAAATTATTGACTGAAGTATCAGTCCAGGGAGCTCCTGTCTAGCTTGCTTGCTGGGTTGGAATCCCAATTTTGTAGTTCTAATAATAAGTTTCATCTATTATTGACTGAAGTATCAGTCCAGGGAGCTCCTGTCACCCTTGCTTGCTGGGTTGGAATCCCAGTTTATCTAGTTCTAATAATAAGTTTCATCTATTATTGACTGAAGTATCAGTCCAGGAAGCTCCTGTCTCCCTTGCTTGCTGGGTTGGAATCCCAGTTTATCTACTTCTAATAATAAGTTTCATCTATTATTGACTGAAGTAACAGTACAGGGAACTCCTGTCTCCCTAGCTTGCTGGGTTGGAATCCCAGTTTATCTACTTCTAATAATAAGTTTCATTTATTATTGACTGAAGTATCAGTCCAGGGAGCTCTTGTCTCCCTTGGTTGCTGGGTTGGAATCCCAGTTTATCTAGTTTTAATAATAAGTTTCATCTATTATTGACTGAAGTATCAGTCCGGGAGCTCCTGTCTCCCTTGCTTGCTGGGTTGGAATCCCATTTTATGTAGTTCTAATAATAAGTTTCAGAAATTATTGACTAAAGTATCAGTCCAGGGAGCTCCTGTCTAGCTTGCTTGCTGGGTTGGAATCCCAATTTTGTAGTTCTAATAATAAGTTTCATCTATTATTGACTGAAGTATCAGTCCAGGGAGCTCCTGTCACCCTTGCTTGCTGGGTTGGAATCCCAGTTTATCTAGTTGTAATAATAAGTTTCATCTATTATTGACTGAGGTATCAGTCCAGGGAGCTCCTGTCTCCCTTGCTTGCTGGGTTGGAATCCCAGTTTATCTAGTTTTAATAATAAGTTTCATCTATTATTGACTGAAGTATCAGTCCAGGAAGCTCCTGTCTCCCTTGCTTGCTGGGTTGGAATCCCAGTTTATCTAGTTTTAATAATAAGTTTCATCTATTATTGACTGAAGTATCAGTCCAGGGAGCTCCTGTCTCCCTTGCTTGCTGGGTTGCAATCCCAGTTTATCTAGTTTTAATAATAAGTTTCATCTATTATTGACTGAAGTATCAGTCCAGGGAGCTCCTGTCTCCCTTGCTTGCTGGGTTGGAATCCCAGTTTATCTAGTTTTAATAATAAGTTTCATCTATTATTGACTGAAGTATCAGTCCAGGGAGCTCCTGTCTCCCTTGCTTGCTGGGTTGGAATCCCAGTTTATCTAGTTTTAATAATAAGTTTCATCTACTATTGACTGAAGTATCAGTCCAGGGAGCTCCTGTCTCCCTTGCTTGCTGGGTTGCAATCCCAGTTTATCTAGTTTTAATAATAAGTTTCATCTATTATTGACTGAAGTATCAGTCCAGGGAGCTCCTGTCTCCCTTGCTTGCTGGGTTGCAATCCCAGTTTATCTAGTTTTAATAATAAGTTTCATCTATTATTGACTGAAGTATCAGTCCAGGGAGCTCCTGTCTCCCTTGCTTGCTGGGTTGGAATCCCAGTTTATCTAGTTTTAATAATAAGTTTCATCTATTATTGACTGAAGTATCAGTCCAGGGAGCTCCTGTCTCCCTTGCTTGCTGGGTTGGAATCCCAGTTTATCTAGTTTTAATAATAAGTTTCATCTACTATTGACTGAAGTATCAGTCCAGGGAGCTCCTGTCTCCCTTGTTTTCTGGGTTGGAATCCCAGTTTATCTAGATTTAATAATAAGTTTCATCTATTATTGACTGAAGTATCACTCCGGAAGCTTCTGTCTCCCTTGCTTACTGGGCTGGAATCCCAGTTGCCCTAAGTGCATATTACTTTGAAAATCAGTGATAATCTTTTTAGAGCAACAACTCTTTCCAAGAAAATCTGAAATTATACCTAAAATAACTGAGATTTTTTGTTATTTAAACAACAACAACAAAAAAAAATTTAAAGGCTTGAAAAAACCTGTTTCGTTCCAGAAGCTGAGATATGGCATGACCTAAAGAAAAGGGTGTATGGCCTGTGCAGTATCCGAGACGCACGTGAGTGCAACGGCCATATAAATTGGGGGACCTCCGCTTGCGTCCATACCGGGACACCTGGGCATGAGCGCTTACAACAGACTTGTTTCGTGCCAGAAGCTGAGATATGGCATGACCCGATGAGCGGTACACCGCTACGGCCCGTGCAGTATCACTCGTAAAGCTCTGCACCACTACAGAATGAGTCGATAAGCACTTGAGTGCAACGGCCGTTTTCTTATCAGGTGCCCAATACATCACCTGTCGGTCAGAGGCGACCACCCAGACCTCGGTGTAACTGATGGCTCAGTACCACTCTCACCGCATAAGTAGACAAGCACCCTGTGGAACGCACGAAACCCTCCACCTGGCTTGAGGCCACTGTATTGGCAACAATAGGCCAACTTTGTTTTTGGAATCCCCTTTTTCTACTTACGGCTGCTATTAAATTTATTGAAAGAATTGCTGCTGCTCGAACATTATAATACTATAAATAATAATTAAAGCTAAGATCTAATGCACTTCATTTAGTTCTAGAATTAGGGTATTAAAGGTTCTACCACATGCATAATAGACTGTAGTATCACTCCAGGAATTACTTATCTTGCTTGCTGCGTTGGAATTCCAGAGAATGGTTTCTTTTACCAGTAAGTTTCATCTCTCATTGACTAAAGTATCAGTCCAGGGAGCCCCTGTCTCCCTTGCTTCCTGGGTTGGAATCCCAGTTTATCTAGTTTTAATAGTAAGTTTTATCTATTATTGACTGAAGTATCAGTCCAGGGAGCTCCTGTCTCCCTTGCTTGCTGGGTTGGAATCCCAGTTTATCTAGTATTAATAATAAGTTTCATCTATTATTGACTGAAGTATCAGTCCAGGGAACTCCTGTTTCCCTTGCTTGCTGGGTTGAAATCCCAGTTTATCTAGTTTTAATACTAAGTTTCATCTATTATTGACTGAAGTATCAGTCCAGGGAACTCCTGTTTCCCTTCCTTGCTGGGTTGGAATCCCAGTTTATCTAGTTTTAATACTAAGTTTCATCTATTATTGACTGAAGTATCAGTCCAGGGAACTCCTGTTTCCCTTGCTTTCTGGGTTGGAATCCCAGTTTATCTAGTTTTAATAGTAAGTTTCATCTATTATTGACTGAAGTATCAGTCCAGGGAGCTCCTGTCTCCCTTGCTTGCTGGGTTGGAATCCCAGTTTATCTACTTTTAATAATACATTTCATCTACTATTGACTGAAGTATCACTCCAGGGAGGTCCTTTCTCCCTTGCTTCTGGGTTGGAATCCCAGTTTATCTAGTTTTATAATAAGTTTCATCTATTATTGACTGAAGTATCAGTCCAGGGATCTCCTGTCTCCCTTGCTTGTTGGGTTGGAATCCCAGTTTATCTAGTTTTAATAATAAGTTTCATCTATTATTGACTGAAGTATCAGTCCAGGGAGCTCCTGTCTCCCTTGCTTGCTGGGTTGGAATCCCAGTTTATCTAGTTTTAATAATAAGTTTCATCTATTATTGACTGAAGTATCAGTCCAGGGAGCTCCTGTCTCCCTTGCTTGCTGGGTTGGAATCCCAGTTTATCTAGTTTTAATAATAAGTTTCATCTACTATTGACTGAAGTATCAGTCCAGGGAGCTCCTGTCTCCCTTGTTTTCTGGGTTGGAATCCCAGTTTATCTAGTTTTAATAATAAGTTTCATCTATTATTGACTTAAGTATCAGTCCGGGAGCTTCTGTCTCCCTTGCTTACCGGGCTGGAATCCCAGTTGCCCTAAGTGCATATTACTTTGAAAATCAGTGATAATCTTTTTAGAGCAACAACTCTTTCCAAGAAAATCTGAAATTATACCTAAAATAACTGAGATTTTTTGTTATTTAAACAACAACAACAAAAAAAAAATTTAAAGGCTTGAAAAAACCTGTTTCGTTCCAGAAGCTGAGATATGGCATGACCTAAAGAAAAGGGTGTATGGCCTGTGCAGTATCCGAGACGCACGTGAGTGCAACGGCCATATAAATTGGGGGACCTCCGCTTGCGTCCATACCGGGACACCTGGGCATGAGCGCTTACAACAGACTTGTTTCGTGCCAGAAGCTGAGATATGGCATGACCCGATGAGCGGTACACCGCTACGGCCCGTGCAGTATCACTCGTAAAGCTCTGCACCACTACAGAATGAGTCGATAAGCACTTGAGTGCAACGGCCGTTTTCTTATCAGGTGCCCAATACATCACCTGTCGGTCAGAGGCGACCACCCAGACCTCGGTGTAACTGATGGCTCAGTACCACTCTCACCGCATAAGTAGACAAGCACCCTGTGGAACGCACGAAACCCTCCACCTGGCTTGAGGCCACTGTATTGGCAACAATAGGCCAACTTTGTTTTTGGAATCCCCTTTTTCTACTTACGGCTGCTATTAAATTTATTGAAAGAATTGCTGCTGCTCGAACATTATAATACTATAAATAATAATTAAAGCTAAGATCTAATGCACTTCATTTAGTTCTAGAATTAGGGTATTAAAGGTTCTACTACATGCATAATAGACTGTAGTATCACTCCAGGAATTACTTATCTTGCTTGCTGCGTTGGAATTCCAGAGAATGGTTTCTTTTACCAGTAAGTTTCATCTCTCATTGACTAAAGTATCAGTCCAGGGAGCCCCTGTCTCCCTTGCTTCCTGGGTTGGAATCCCAGTTTATCTAGTTTTAATAGTAAGTTTTATCTATTATTGACTGAAGTATCAGTCCAGGGAGCTCCTGTCTCCCTTGCTTGCTGGGTTGAAATCCCAGTTTATCTAGTATTAATAATAAGTTTCATCTATTATTGACTGAAGTATCAGTCCAGGGAACTCCTGTTTCCCTTGCTTGCTGGGTTGGAATCCCAGTTTATCTAGTTTTAATACTAAGTTTCATCTATTATTGACTGAAGTATCAGTCCAGGGAACTCCTGTTTCCCTTGCTTGCTGGGTTGGAATCCCAGTTTATCTAGTTTTAATACTAAGTTTCATCTATTTTTGACTGAAGTATCAGTCCAGGGAACTCCTGTTTCCCTTGCTTTCCGGGTTGGAATCCTAGTTTATCTAGTTTTAATAGTAAGTCTCATCTATCATTGACTGAAGTATCAGTCCAGGGAGCTCCTGTCTCCCTTGCTTGCTGGGTTGGAATCCCAGTTTATCTAGTTTTAATACTAAGTTTCATCTATTATTGACTGAAGTATCAGTCCAGGGAACTCCTGTTTCCCTTGCTTGCGGGGTTGGAATCCCAGTTTATCTAGTTTTAATACTAAGTTTCATCTATTATTGACTGAAGTATCAGTCCAGGGAACTTCTGTTTCCCTTGCTTGTTGGGTTGGAATCCCAGTTTATTTAGTTTTAATACTAAGTCTCATCTATTATTGACTGAAGTATCAGTCCAGGGAACTCCTGTTTCCCTTGCTTGCTGGGTTGAAATCCCAGTTTATCTACTTTTATTGGCTACTTATAACTATTATAGACTGAAGTATCAGTCTAGGGTGCACCTTTGTCCCTCGCTTGCTGGGTTGAAATACATAATTTTAATAGTAGATGTAGACCCAGCAGGCTTTAATATAATCATATGAAGTGTGACATGAATGTTGAGGCTTTTTGAGGAAATTATTTTTCGGATACAATGATAGTTTAAAGTCATTACAGGACGTAAAACAATGGTGCAAATAGCACTTACACTTTCAAACCTCTCAGCTTCATGTTTCTTGAGTTGAATTTCCTTTTCTTCAGACATTCTGTCTCCTTTTTTTCTAATCCTTGATCTGCTAAAATGAAAGGGTAACAAATTGAACAAATCAAGATACCATATTAATTTTATTCGAATAAGCGCTCAACTTCTAATTAGCACCCACTTCGAATAAGAGCCAACCCCCACCTCACCTCCCTTCCACTGAAACTCAAACTTAAATAAGCGCCCACCTCCAACCCATTGACCAATCAGAGCATTCAGATTAAAATTTGATTAGAGAAATTAGCGCCTGAAAAATAAATGACGCTATTGCCGTGGGTTATTGTTTTTCTGCCTGCTTCTTAGCTGCACCATTATCAGTGCTGTCAACTCTCCCAGATAATCCAGGAGACTCCAGATGTTGGACCGTATCTCCCAGTCTCCACATTAGAGTCTGATATCTCCAAGATATTCGTCAAAGTTGCTATTTCTTGTAGACTCCACTTTCCGACCATAAAATTTCAAATATTTTGCATGGTTTGAGCTACTGTTAACATAGAAAGTTTCCTCATAAATATTATTCTTATATGCCACTGTAATTTAAGCAATAATGTGGCTAAATATGTTTATCTGCTACATACGTCGATCAGAATCAACAAGCATTTTTGGCACAAATGACGTCATTTGTCGCGCGATATGACGTTGCCTAACATCCCTTCCCTATCAATTCTCAATTATATTTGATGACGTGGGGAGTTGACAGCCCTGCATTACTTTTAAAAGCAGCCCCTGAGTGCAAAGTGCAAAGTGTTATATCATATTAGCTCCGGCGTTCCAGCGTTTGTATGAGCGAAAAATCGGCACCTTGAAAACTGGCCGCTTAATAGACCTTGTCACAGTTTTCGACGCCATCTTGACGAGTAGGCAAACGCGTGAGAAATTACAGTGTTTGTATGAGAATCTAATTTCGAATAATTTCCGTAAAACGACTGTTCTGAAAAACATATGATTTTTAAACCAAAACTTCACTCCTAAGGATTCTACTGAAAAAATCTGAGGGCGTTACGTTCACTAGAAGACCTAGAACCACTTTTTAAATTTCCTATACATTTGTCTGTAAGTAAGTCCCGGGAAAATTACAGACAAATATATGGAAAATGTAAAGCAAGCCTCTGGAGAAATTTAAGCACAGGTAAGCCTCCAAAATGTTTTAGGACAATCCTTTGCACTGTAGCTTTAGTTTACAATTGATATTTTTTTCAGAACAGCCGTTTTACGGAAATTATCCGACATTAGATTCTCATACAAACACTGTAATTTCTCACGCGTTTGCCTACTCTTCAAGATGGCGTCGAAAACCGTGACAAGGTCTATAGAGGGTGGCCGCTTAGTACAGGGACGTGTATATTTCCTAAGTGTCAAAAACATTGAGATTTCACTCTATACATGCGCAAGCTCGACAGTTGCTTCTACTTTCAACCCAAGGCAATACTTCCTTTCGCTTGAGATTCCTAAACAAATATCTTACTCATTCTGATCATACTCCTGTATCATATATACCCCGCATGGCAGATTTAGAACCTACTTGTAACTTCATAATTGATCATAATTGTCATAATTGCGAAACGAGAATTCTCACACGAGAAATAACAAACCTCTACATGCAAGTCCTTTGTGTAGCAAACCAATAAAGGTCGGTCAATCAGGTCAAAAGTCAAAACTCAATTAGTATATTTTCTTCTTAGTTGTACGAGAAACGCCAAATTATTCGAAAAAAGTCTCTTCCATTGCAGCTGCCGGGTTCCGACAGCCATGTTGTTCTTAACACGTGACTTGTAATGGCGCGAAATAATGTGACATGCTACCACCAACGGTACCCCTGGGGGAGACCATGAGGAACTATGATATTTATGTCAATTTAATTTTGATGAAATTGCTAGTATAACAATTCATTTATCATCTTCATTTTTGTTTTTGAAAATTCATGAGAAAAATTTTGGACGGTGTCAAGTGTTCCCAGGAAATTTTATTGAAGCTAATTTATAAAACGACAAAATTTGTCATTTGTACTTACATCTCTGGGCGTTGTCTGTATTTAGGCGGCTGAATTCCTTGGCCCTAGTAATCTGTAAACGGAGAGAGGTAACAACAGGAAATTAATCAATGCAAGACTACGGCCTTGCCAAAAAAAACTACATGGCGGAAAATAAGAATGGATCACTCTAAGTGTTATGGTAAATCAAAACTGATACAATATAGTCCTGCATGTATTCTGTATTTAGAATACTGGCCCCGGTTGTTCTAACGTTGGATAGCGCTATCCCACGGATGAATCAATATCCAGCGGATAAGTATTACGGAAATCAACTACGCTCCCCGCTGGATAGTGATTTATCCGGTGGATTGCGCTATCCAACGTTTGAACAACCGCGGCCTAGTGTTACTCGAGTTAAAGAATGGAATTCTGTTGCTTATGTGTGAGGTGCGAGTTAACTAAAAAAATACTCGAAAGGTAGTATTTTGAAAATAAAATAGAAACACTAAGATAAAAATTTTTAAAACTTTCATAGTGCACGAATTCCCATACTAAAAAAAACGCAACTGAGTAACTTCGCTATATCCAGAAGGGAAGCGTTTCTTCTAAGTTTCCGGGAGATTCTATGATATTACCGTAACTTGATAATTTTCTGTTTTTAAGACCAGTTAACTCACGTATTAGTTATTGCAAATGATTTACATTGCTATAAATCCACATAGATTAGAGCAGGAAAACCTCGACTAGTGGTGCTCGTACTCCGTTGATTGACAAGTCGGGTACAGTAATTTCTCTTATAGTATCCCTCGTCAGATGCCTGCTCATATCCGTACATCCTCAGCTTCACCAATATCGATCGATATCAGTGGTTTTTTCTTTTCGGTTTTTGATTCAGGATCAGGATTTGATTTAACGAAAATTAGTTAGTTTTAAGGGACCGGTCATTATTTATCACCTGGGGGGGGTCGGAGGATTTTGGGGGGGATCACTTGATTTTTAGGAGAACAGAGGGGGGGATCAGTCGTAACTGAGAGCCCAAAAGGGGGGATCACTGAAAATTTTGGAAGGATTCAGAGGGGGGACCACTCAAATCTGCTTGAACAATGCCAGTTTGAAAGCATACAACATAAATGTGCCCATTCTGCTGAGAGATGATTGCATTTGCAATCTCAATTTGTTCTATTAACACAACTTTATTTAAAAAACGGAAGTCTGACACACTGGCGAATGTGTGCATTTCAATTTATATCGAGAAAGCTTTGTTTTAACGCTTTTATATTTTTCCTTTTATAACGTGCTCATGACTTAGCTAATCTTCATCTTTAAACATGACAGGTGAATTCTAAATTGTGAACTATATAAACTTCTGATAACTGAAACATTGTAAAAAGCGTGTTTGTTTAAACATAAACCATTTATCGCCTCTCCAGGAATGGGCGTCCTGTGTCAGCTCTATACTAAATTCGATTCAACTGCTTCATCTGCCTCATCTTGAGCCTCATCATCCCATTCAACAACTTCATTTGCCTCTTGAGCCTCGTCATCCGATTCAACAGCAACATTTAGTCCCCTTCGGCAGGTTGACCCTGGACTTTGTGCCCTTAAAATGGTCGCTACTTGCTCTAGATTTTTTGCTAGGGTCGTGCTAAAAATACCCTTTTCTAGTAGCCATAGCAAAGGGTCTAGATGCAAACGATCTGCTGATAGGGACTTGGCGGACTGCTATTTGGCACTCTAAAAAAAGTAACTTTGCAGTTTCAAGCACTGATTGCAGTTTCAAGCACTTTGCAGTTTTAAGCAAGATTGCTTGTATGTCAACTGAATTCAGATGTCTGGATCCAGACTAGAAAAAGACACGGATCAAGAGACACTTTTTAAAAAAGACTGCGCGATAACGGCTTTATTATGCTGTAAGTACATCATAGTTAGAAGTACTACCTGTATATGAACGTTTAAAACACTAAATATACAAGTCGAAAGGTGAATATGGGTACAAAGACATGGGGGGGGGGGGATCACGAAAGTTATATATAGTTATGAGGGGGGATCACTTCAATAAAATAACATTTAAAGGGGGGATCGGCTAAATTTCATCGTGTTTAGCCCAAAATCCTCCGACCCCCCCCAGGCGATAAATAATGACCGGTCCCTAAATACTTACTTTTAAAGAATATCCCTTCACTGTTTCTTTATCTGCACAATCGCGAGCCCTGATCGTCCACGGTCTGATGTGATCTGAACATGCAAAAAAATGGCAAGAAAAGAAAAAAGGTTGTGTTAAGAAAATATGATTGAGTTAAATTTCCCGTTTTTTTGGCGACAGGACAATGACAATAGAAGTATATAAATAATAATTACTCACATTTTCGTGGCTCTGCTCCTTGGTAGCGTGGCGTCAGGCGATGCAACTGCACTTTAGTTTAAGCATGGATAAAACCCTGTATAAAGAAAAACGAGAAAATGGTCAATCAAAACATGAAATAACCCTAACAAAAATTAAGGGGTATTTTTTGTCCGTGGGCTACTTAGACAAGTTAAAGATAGATCCATGTGAAATTGTTAGTCTACGGTTTTTTAGCAGCGCATTGAACATCAGTCTAAGGCTAGTAAGCTATATTCCTGCTCGAATCACAAACTTTGAAAACATTTGAGTTGTGAAAAATATCTTGGCCTTTAACTATAAAATTAGTAGCTCCTACTTACCAGTCGTCAACCGATTACAATGTCGCCTCGTCAGTTGGTCAAGAAGCAAGGATAGCCTTGAGGTTCAGAGCTCTCTTTACGATCAGAGTTGACCCACGATACATTTTCAGTGAGTTCCTGAGACTTAGCAGTTGTTCAGATCTTCTAAATTGTCCATAAAGTCGTCCTGGCAGCTTGACTTTCCTCAGTTTCATGAAACGCAAGCGATCCGCCATCTTTCAGCGGAAGATCAGAGTACCACCTGACAAAGATGTCGTTAAGAATTTTCAAAAATAATGTTGACCTGATTTGCGCATGGGTGAATAAATTTGAATCATTCTTATATTGTTTTGCAAAAATTCGTGAGAATCTATTTTACGGAAAAAGCATCCACAAAGAAACGCTCGTAAAATGTTCATCTCATTAGCATAGCAAAAAAAGTAGGTCCGCGTAAATGACACTTTAACTGCATGGGAGCTGTGTTTCTTAAAGCTAAAGTACGATTTCAGGGAGAGAGAGAATAGACCTAACTTATAGTCTCTAGTAACGTACCTTCCAAATGTCTCTTCACTGAATGCAATTAAAAAATGAAACGGAAAACCTTGTCAATCTTTTTCTTGTGTGTGAGTGCTGTAATAAATATCAAAAATGAAGTTCGCCCGGGAAAACAACGATAAAAATTGTAGTTCAAACATTTTCTATGGTCATTATTTGAGTAACCTTCAGACTATTTTTTGAGTTGGCGCTGCTAGAAGATTGGGTTACGAAATTTCTGGTACGCGTCGTCATTTGCTTTTATTGATATAATAATATAGTAAACAGAGAATATTTGCTCAGTAAGGTCGGTACCTATACTCCCTTGCGAGTCTTGGACTTACACCGACAAGATCTGTAGCTATTTCAATAAACGTTGTCGGTGTAAGCCCACTCGTTGGAGACCCAGAGGCAGTCAGTCGGCCTGGGAGAAAAAAGAGGCGCGAGGAAACTAGTTTTCAAGCACAGGCGAAAGAGCCCCCGCGCGCCTTTTCTCCCGACCCGACTGACTGACTGTCCCCGGGTCTCCGAGGATTGCAACACAACTGCAATGAATTGGCACGAGGAAGGTATCTTAACTTTCAGCAGCGAGCCAATCAGAGGAAGCTTAATAATTGATGTGTTTAGTCTAATTTAACGCGTAAAAGCGGAACTCACTTTTTCAATTGCATAATCAAAATACTATGAATGTCCTATAATACTGATTTCTGCAGTGTGTAACTGAACCATGACCGCATCACTTGAACTTTTTGGTGTGCTTGTGTCAGGCGCACCCAACGAGAATATAGTTCAAAACCACTTAAACATAGCATTGTTAAACGTATTTTAGTATTTCAACTGTATAGGCATATTTTTGTCCCCCAAAAATTTTTCATCTGTTCGGATTTCCTAGCTGAAAGTCTAATGATCCGAAAATTATAGGGATCAAAACTTACCTTTTCGAAAATTTCAGCCAGAAAAAAGGGTCCCGAAAATTCTAGGTGACCTTTTTAGGGTAAAAATCCGTTAAAAATGGGCAATTATACCATTTTTTAGATGTTCGAAAATCCTTGGAGAGGCAGGCAAGCAAGAGTTTTAAAACAAATGTTCCGAAAATTCTAGATCTCAAATCGTCTTCCGAACAGATATTTTCAGAAAATTGGCGTTGGGTACCCCTGTTGTGTCTGCATCTTCCTCAGTTCTTGTTTATTGGTGGATTAGTTCCAGCAGAAATTCACTTTAGGAGACTCCAAGATATGAGTTTCATTTACTTCCAAAATGGTAGGGGGTTCCTCTACCGAGGCCCTGCCAGGGTAAATTCCGACAAGCAACATGACCCAAAAAATAGCGACAGAGCGTAAAATGAAATCGCGGAAAGACGCAACCTCCCTCACCCAAATTGCGACAGTGACGGCAAAGCCGAGAATAAGCGACAAAGAACAGTGGTCTGGCTAAATTATCACCAGTCTGAATGCCAAGAAGATGTAACTTTCGTCAATTTTCCTTGCGTTTCAGAGAACGTATCTTGTCAGTGAGCTTCAGTGGACCCTCCCGTGAATTGTGTTGACTGTGAATGGCGATGTATAGGTGTTCGATACGAGAAACGTTATAGAGAAATTGCAGAACTAAATGCATGGTTTCTTTACAACGCATCGCTATCCCCTTTGGCTAAAGTTCCGACAAAGACAAAGAATTTTCGTTCAATTTCCGACAGCGGCACGATTCAAGCATTTATAAACACCGACACGAGAAGTTTTAAAATTCAGACGAGTGACATACCCCCCCCCCCCCCCCCCCCACACACACACACCCCTGGCAGAGCCTCTTTACCGAGTCTCACGTCATTACTCACGACAATTTCGCATTCAGGAAAGGCTTAATCATATCTGGTCTCATGCACAATAGTCCTGCTGAAGCAATGCTTGCCTGTTTGAACCCATGAATATGTTTTTATCCCTTCTCCCCTTTTACCCACTTGTTCAAAAAAATAGAACATGTAATTCTGTTTTACCTTTTTAATAGAATTGTACTGTGCTTGGAGCGGCTTTGATTTCATATTAAGGGAAACATTCTGTATAAGTGAAAAGTTCATTATTTTACTTTAAATTGATGGTTTTTGTTTGTTTGTTTACTTGATTGTTCACTTGATTTTTTGATTGATTGATTTATTGATTGATTGGCTAACAAAGAGGTGAAGTTAAAACTACATGTATTTTGGTGATGAGAGACTGCTTGATTTTCGCTAGTTTTGCTTTATCTAAGGATAAGTACCCGAATTCCCAAATCCTGTAGGGTCAAGGAATGCAGCCTGGCTGTATTCCCCGCGGTCTCCCGAGAAAACTGAGCTCTGACAACTTTCAGATACTTTCGATGTCCGAGCTTTTCGCGAATTCTGTCATCAGTAGTATAGTAAACATAAATTGGTAGCCTATTAATGAAAACCACCGGATGTCACTTGATCATTGTCTGGATTTTCAGCCTTGATCTTGTAGCTATTGGGGTTGAACAGGACAGAGATTATCCAATCATTTTCGTCAGGTTTGTTATGGAAAAAGACTGAACAGTCATCTTCCCAACTAGAATGTATCCGAACAGGCCTTAAACAGTGCACATTACGTTCATTATCAAGCTCATTTGTGAGATATCGTTTGGTATATAATTCGCTGTTTGCCTCTTCAAGTTTAAACCTATATGTTCTCAACCCGTATCCAGTATTTCAAATATCTAAGTACCATGGCCTCAAATCAGAATCGTACTCCGTAGCATTATGTAACAATTCTGCCAATTCAACTAACACCACCTTATCATTGAGGTTATACATGCAAGCTTCGGGCCAATCATTAATATCATTTATCTTACTGATAATGAAATCAAATACTTTATTGAAAAGGTAGGCTGATCAATAATGATGGTCGTGTCAACAACCAAAGACTGAAAACAGATTTCATGATCGGATTCGTATTTTACAAAGCTCACATCATTCTGCTGTATGTTTCTGCTGAGGAACTTTGTGAGGGAGTCTCCTCGCCAAACCGAGCGGTTAAGGCGTTTGGATCTGTTTTGGATGCTACTTGTAATGAGAAGTGCCGGCCCTGCTCCCATGTAAAATCATCACAAAGGGTAAACGAGACGGCGGATTTGCCATTGCCAATGCTTGTGCCTTCCACAAATGGCAACAGAAAATTTATCAGGAAAAACGAAAAGGACACCAACACGCTCGACAGCCTCATCGTGCTTTCTACCCTTCTTTCTATGAGAAGTGTCTGGTTCCCGGCCGCCGCTAGACAAAGCTTCTACTCTCTCCGTTACAATGTCGTAAGGTTTTTGGAATGAATCAGTGATCTAATTTTTTGCCGACAAGGGGGCGACCATACTCGGAGACCCAGGGGCAGTTAGTCGGGTCGATAAAATGTTCGTGGAGAAAGTTTACCGACTAACTGCCCCTGGGTCTCCGAGGATGGGGGCGACAGAAGCGACGGGGCGTGGATTTTCATGATTATTTTATATTGTGGTAATGTTAATGGAGCGAGACCCTTGTTTATGTTAACATGATGGAGTATTTTTTTCTCATCAATGCAATGTTACTTGAAGGAAACGGTTTAGAGAAGACTTTAAAAAAGTTGAAATTCAAAAATGTGCTTTTACCAAGCAAGCCATTAATTCGCTTTGCAAGACAGGTAGTGATAAGCACGTGTGATAATTATTTCATACTCCGTCAGACCATGTCACCCATGTAAAGCAATCCGGATTCCGATATCCGGGAAATTTTTGCTTGTGGACTCCGGAATCCGGAATAATTTTGCATGTGCAATCAGGAATCCTGAGCTTTGGAATCTGGAATACAAAGACTGGAGAGAATCCAGTACCTGGAATCCGAAATCCAAGCCTCGGAATCCAGAATCCAAGACTGTCTTGGATTCCCTTACATGAGGCCATCACCCAGCCTGGTTATCATGTCAAGGTCATATTAACATTTACATGTATACCATCGTTTCACCGAAAACTAGACACTACCAGCTGACAAAACAT
Source organism: Porites lutea (assembly GCF_958299795.1). Lineage (NCBI taxonomy): Eukaryota > Metazoa > Cnidaria > Anthozoa > Scleractinia > Poritidae > Porites > Porites lutea. The sequence continues at coordinate 3,739,574 of NC_133210.1, forward strand.
CTTGCGACATTTCGGTTTGGATTATTATCCCAGTAAAGAGGAAAAATCGGCGAACATAACAAGAGGGTCTTAATGGGGTGGTGGTTGACGGTTGCTTTTTTTTCCAATTTTAACGGTTGACGGTTAAATTTTAGAGCTTTTGACGGTCGACGGTTATTTAGCAGACATTTTGTCCAAGAATTAAAGAAAATGTTAACTTCTATGTAAATTAATAATGTTGTGTTTTGAAAGATGCCTCACATATAAAAATTTAAAAATATATTCAGATATAAGCAAGTTGTAAGGTCTTGTTAATTCTAGAGAAAGTGTTTTTGAGAACATGGGAACTAGTTTTTTTTCAGTTTAGATGTTTTTCAGGAGCCAGAAGTCCGAAACAGATCATATGAAATACTGAGATTTATGAAATCCCTTGAAACGTTTTGACGGTTACTGTTACCCTGCATTTTTGTCGGTTGACGATAAAAAATATCCTTTTTTGACGGTTGACGGTTAATTTTAGACCGTTTGACAGGCTGACGGTAAACCCCATCGAGACCCTGTAACAATTGAATGACCTACACGCCAAATGCGCAACAGGAAAGCAACTGGTGTGCGCACTGGTATTGCTAAGCATCATGGGCTTTATTCCAATCGGATTATTTGCGTCAGGAAGGCGTGGAGTAAACATCTCGCAGGAAGCGACTGTGGAGACGAATATTCGTTAAATACGCTTTAGAAATCAGTGATTTGCTTTTACTTTCTTCCAGAGACTTCGAATTCTCGGATGAAAACAGTCTTACTCCTTTATTGTACTTTGTTCGTAACCGCTTTCAGTCGGTACAGGATTGCTGCTTTGTTCTATACTGATACATGTATGCTTTAGTCATAAAAGCACTGAAGGTAAGACCCGTGGTTCGCCGAAAATTTTGATTTCACTATCAAATCAGTGCAACTTGAACCTGACGAGTTACTACGACGATTTTTTTATCACGTGATCAGTCACTGGCAGTGTGGCCCAGTAGTCTGGGAGCCGCCTATACCTTTGGCGTCAGTTCTCTCTTGCCCCGTTGTCTGTGCCAAGTCTGGGAAAGAGAGGGTGAGACTCTCTCGGTGACGTCACAGCTCATGTACTGTAGAGTCCAGGATTGGCCGAGCCGAGAACGCAATGGGACTGGGTTTGTCTCCGATCCTGGGAGTCCCGGGGGCGGTCAGTTTGGTCAAGAAAATTTTCAAGAACGGTCAGGAGCGGGGCGAGCCCCTGGGATGCTACTCGTATCGAACTAGTTCCACGACTTCTTCGAATACTTGTCTATGTTTTGGGCACAAAAATAATCAGAGACCAGCGAGCATCTATCGTGCTGCGTTCGTCATCTTCTTACACAAAGGAGTTGACCTGCAAACTCGACTGCTCCCGCTACGCCCGTGTTAAATTGTCTCCCGTATTAGACGTCTGGCTGGTGCAGGAGAGCTTTCTTCGAGAAGAGTTTTCAGTGAAAATTAGCCCCAAATTTTATTCTACCAGTTTCATTCGATCCTCTTGTGTCATTGAGGAGAAAAACTGAACAACAAATTTACAAACTTTAAAGGGCGAAAAAATTACTCCTGCACGTGCCTGATAAGTATGACGAGCAGGCGTAAACAACCACCCAGACGATTTCACATGAACACGCCTAGATGTACTCTGGTGTTTACGAATTTACCTTCGATCAGTTCACAGTTTAATTTCTTCAACTGGTGCATTTTTCGTTTTGTTTTATTTTGCTAACATGCTAAATTATAGGGTAACCCCATACATGCTTTACGCATGCATGTTTCTTCTCTGTGCACATCAACTATTTGTGTGAAATAGTATGAAATTGCTGCATACATAATAAATTTATGAGTTCATACGGAAATTTTACCAATTATGGAATTTCTTTGGTTTTGAGCCCATTTCACTGAAAACTCCTCACGTCTTCAAGACAGCTCGCCTTCATGAGCCAAACATGTCAGGCAAACAGTCGAGTTTGCAAGTGAACTTCGTCGTATAAGAAAATCACAAAAGCAGCGAGATAGATGATAGCCTCTTATTATTTGTGCCCAATCATAGACAAGCATTCGAATGAGTCGTTGAACTGGTTCGTTAAGAGTAGTATCCCAGGCGCTGTTTCGCCGCCGTTTTCCCGGAGCGAACAGACCACCCCTGGGTCTCCGAGGATGGGCTGGTCTAGGAGTTAGCTTCTTGCGTAGGAGGTAACTTTTGTCTCTGACACAAGGTTAACACACGACTCTTCCTGTCATATGATTGGAGGGGGACTGGAAGATAGTGAGGCTTTTGACGTCATTCCGATTTTCGCGCCTTTCTTGCACGAGAAACTTGCCACGCAGGCTTAATTACTTTGAACGCGCGCGTGCGACAAAATTCGCGAAAACCACGAGGATCGAGAAAGTTGGCTCGCGGGCTGCTACCAGTGTTTGTGGTCAAAGTGAGACTTCTTATTCTGTACCACTTCATATTACTTCACACAGTATTGTCGGATAAATGGTTCAGTCTGCCCTCCTAATTAAAGGGGTTTATAGCGGTTACTTAACGAAGAGTTCCCCAATTCTTCAAACCGCGTAACCGCAAATCAAGTAAAATCGAATGTTTATGGCGACGTAAACCTTTTGCTCAGAGGCGCAATGTCACAAATTTTGACATTACTTGTGTTAAAGACATATTGAAATCAGAATTAAGAAATCAGTTGGGCAACCGTTGCAAGGCAACGAGAATTTGCTCTGCATAAACGCACTGAACTAATGAGTAATTCTATGATCCTCTTGTAACTCTTATTTAACAAGTAAAAGAAAGCCGTCTCGGATCAGTTTTCGTTAAAGTGCGGTGCCTTTTTCAAGTGCTAATATCTCGGTAATTTAAAGGGTAGCTCAGTTTATTCCAAAAGGAAACAAGTTACACAAGAAAACCTCCAAAACACCAATCACACGCGTCAGAACTAATCGAATTTCATCCCGGTAATTAAAAGTCGTTGATTACATATCTGCGTATTGCTTGAGACGTAATTAAATTATTCAAATTTGTTGTTTTCATAAAAGGGTTCGATTGTTGTGGTAACTTAATGACAGCCTGCTTTGTATGTCGATTAAAACCCGGGCAAAACTTGCAGCCATCATCTTGCCGATATTTCAATCCAATCTTCATGGTCAACTAAATTACCCAGCAGCCCGCGTGGCAGGTGCCGACCGGTGTTGCTACCAAATAAGGCAAACTAGTAATATCAGGTGGTGTTTCAAGTGGCGCTGTAAACGATTCATCAATTATCTCATTGATAGATAAGTCTAATGCGACTAATTCCTTCATAATCCCAGTCTCGCACTCTTTTCCGCTATCCTATTAGTAAAGTAATATTTTTCTGTCGACATCAACAAAGCGACCGACAGCGGTGGTTCTGTGTGTTGCTATGATAGCTTCCCAGCGTGACTTGTGTGACCCCGTGTTAAGAACTCGTGTGCTACTTACGCAAACAAAGCCGTTTATTAAATTATTGACCGGGTGGTTAGTTCTCACTGAGTAGCCCCCAAACAAATTAGCAGCTCTTTAGTTGCTAGACATTTGACACTATTCACGAACAACGCAATCCAGCGTAATTAAAACAAGAAAAAAAGGCGAGAGCGAGAGAGAGAGAAATCTCATACCTTGGCGGGCGAAAAATTCAGTCTACCGATCATCCTTTTGGGATAAAGGGATTTAGCAAATGAAACTTTTCATTTAAAACTTAATTAAAAATTGATATTCTAAGAACTGTTGTCCAAGAGGAGTAGATTTCTCTGGTAAATGTTCTTTCATAGCAAAGTACATTTGTACGAGCAAGACAAACGCTTTAGTCAGATGATGACAAATAAGTAAACGAAGCCGAGTGTTCTTTCGCTCGGAGTCTTAAAGCCGCGATACTTGATGTTCTCCTGTCAGACTCCACTGGTGAGGCGCTTCTTGGCGGCGCAAGGGGAGGAGAAGAGCTACGAGAGGTGATGCTGGGCGAAAATTTAAACACAGGCGTCTTGTATCCCGCAGACGACGCAGCAGCGGCCGCTAGAAGCGAGCCGCTTAGCACAGAGGGGTAGTATTCGGAATGGTGAGTGTAGAAGGGCGAGTACAAGTGGCCAAAGCTTGCTGACTGGGGACAAGCTGGATGTAAGGGAAGACGAAGCGTCGGGAACGATGGCGAAGGATGAGGCAGACCTGGGGGGTATCCATCCCAGTCATGATCATGTGTCTTGCTGCTTAGCTCTGAAGTATAAGCGGATAAGGGTGGCGGCACTAGAGCGTTGTTTAAACCGAGCGGAGCGTGTAAGCGAACGCCTTGCGCCTTCTCTCGTTTTCTCCACTTGGCTCGTCTGTTTTGAAACCAAACCTGTAAGAAAATTCACACAACAATTACCACCTTTTTGGTGCAAAAAACGCCACCCCTGGAAGCTTAGTTGACTGGAGCGAAAATTTCTACTTCTTGTTTTAAGCTGCGTTGTAAGCGTTTTTCTTTACTGCTATTAAACCAGAGACCATCCAAAGTCAACATCCATTTTGCATAACTACTGCGAAAATCGCGAACATTTGTTATGAATGTGAAACATAATAATAATAAATTGCCTATATAGAAAGGGCACTTAGTTTTTATTGCACTTAAAGTAAAACAAAACTCTTCCTTTTGATTGAGTAAGAACAACTTGTCTCGGAGTTTTAGATATATTTTCATACTAATTCGCTCTCAGCAAGGGGCTTATAAATCAACAAACCGCCTCAGTGCCGCGCTATAAACATGACTAAACTGATTAGAGCCTGGCGATGATTTCCCCTGACAAATCTTGCCGTAAAAGTTTTAGGCACTGAAAAAATCATCAACACAATTACAAAAATAATTGCTAGAGGCAATCAATTTTCAAGTACTGGACAAAATTACAGTGGCGATTAATTTCCTAGCAGTAATAGTTTTATGATGGCTCGCTTATCGTGATCGATCACCGACAGATGCCTCTCATTTGAGGAGGATAATTCGTTTCCACTTCTTATCTTTTCCAATAAAGTGGTTTTCATCCGTAGCTAAATTGGACTATTTAATTACCCGCCGGCTAAATCAGCTCATAAACGTTTCCCGTGATATCTGTTGAAGAATATTGCCTATCGCATGGGATTGTAATCTATAAGGATATTAAAAGTTTAAAGTTTTTACCTGAACTCGAGCTTCAGTAAGATCAATTTTCATAGCCAGTGCTTCCCTCGTGAAAACATCTGGATAATGAGTCTTCGAGAATGCTCTCTCCAGTTCTTCTAGCTGATAGCTTGTGAAAGTTGTGCGATATCTGCGCTGTTTCCTTTTTCCCGACGAACACTTGCTATCTTCCCCGTCTTCATCCTCGCTTTTCTCTTTTTCTTCTCCGTTTTCGACTACGTCCTCTGCACTTGTTAAACTCGACTCCAAATCGTCTTCTATAAAGAAGAAAGAAGTTCTAAATAAATTGTGGTCTGCTGTTTAGAACTAGGAGAAAAGGGTGAATATTAGATTAAGAAAATTAAGGTGATTTGTGTTTAATGCTTGTATGACAATTAGAACTAATCTTCCACACCATAATGAAAGCGAAGTGGGTGAATCTTATTCACTAATCAATAAAAGAAATTCAGAGAGCCTTTACATATGTTTTACCTCTCTTTGTAACAATTAGTCCACAAAAGAGTTTTCAAGTTTGATGAACAATAAATTCAGAGGCAAAATATTGATATACAGCCCGCCTTGGTTAACAGAGGGGAATATGCCACCAGCACAAACAACAAAAAAACTGTGGCATTAGAAAAAATGTACTCCCGCCCTGTTCACTTTCACTTCATAAATTTCTGATGCGGAAAAAAGAAGAGACTTTCGAGGTAACGAAGCGTTTTAACAAGAAATAGTAAAACTATAGGGTACCTCTTTCCCTCTTTGTACTTTGACCCAAGAGTGTTTGGTCGATGACTTGGTCAGGTTTTGTCCTTTGCTTATTGTCATCGTCTCGGCTTAGTCCAAGCAGACCATCAATGCTGTAGGAAGAAGGGATGGATTTGGCAGACATTTTCCGTGCTGGCGGGCTGAATCGGTTCCGTGAATGGAATCTGCCAAATCGTGTAAGTGCGTTAATAAAGCAACGCGCACCGGCCAACCGCACGTGAACAGCTATTGGTGTAAAACCAATGAAATACCTAGCCGATAATAAAATTAATAAAACTGCGAAAGTTCATTAGGGCCCGTCATGATATCCCAGCGCATATTCTTTACATTTGCAATTAGTTTAATCTCATTTGATCAAATAGCCGAAAACAACGAAAAAAAAAATGACAGATCCTTCATAACGACCGTGTGCCAAAATACCATGATTTCCATTTCCTAGCGTTTTGATAATGCCAACTACTAGCGTTTGCCAAAGACACGAGCAATTCCACGGCACTCAACATACAAGGTTAAGTGAGTTAAAGAACCATGTTGACTCACCGCTGTTGAAGATGTTTGTTCGTGATCGTCTGCTTTCACAAACCACTCAAAAAGATGTTGACGATGCGCCAGCGAACCCTTTCTTTTCGCGTCGAATCATCCACGGGGTCAAGATCACAATAGAGGTGGTCTCTTCACCCCGTGAAAACAGTTTATGTACTTGTGTTGCGTCGTGGCAACATTGTGCCAGCGAGAAACTGTGGACTGTGGATTCTATGGCACGCTTTCAAGCGTAATCTCCAAATATTCTGTCCTAATAAATAAGAATTAAAACCACATTCAACTGTAAATAGGTTTAACAGCTGAAATCTGCAGCTGCCCAAAACAATAACCCGGTAAGAAGGGAATATTGAAAAACTTGCACCCTTCTCAACGTTTTGATTGGGTTAATTAATCACCATTTGTCCCCGTAATTAATTAATTAATACCGTTTATCTTGAGTCGATACAACCGTGACGGGGAGCCAATGAAATCGCGTGTCCATTCAGGCGTTTGAGGCGCGCCGCTGACGGGAATTACACATTATCGCATAGGTGATATTAGTTGTTTACTCAATGCCACAATTCTAAGCGCCGCGATAGCTATTATCATAATAATAAAATGTCTTTTTATCACCAACTCATTCCAATTTAATTAAACTAATAAGCTCACAAAATCATCGCGACCACAAACAAAAGCACTCTCTCGCGATTTTGAGTGGGTAAAATTCCGAGGGAACTCCGATACAGCGTTTTGATTTAAGGGTTAAATTTGAGTCGCTTGAAAGAGCTCTTTCACAAGCGCTTTTTCAGCAATTAGTTTGTTGTTCCTGAGAGCATAAACAAGGAGGAAAGGGCAAACACAGGAACAATGTGCTAGTGAATATTAATGGCATAATTGTGTGAAAGGAATCGGAATCAACAGTGATAATGTAATAACTGTATTTTGCCAAGCCAAGCGTTCGCGCGAAATTAATCGAGTTTATAAATAAAACATAGTACAGGGGGAGTTCTTTTTCCTTTAAAAAGGCGCCGAAAAGGCTCTTATTACTAAAATAATCACTAATTATCGCCAAATGTACGAAAATTGACGAGGTTATAATAAGCACAACAAGCCCGATGCAAATGAGAATAACGTCAATTCGAGAGAAAAAAAAATGAATTTGACAGTTTTGAATTGATAAGTAGCTCAGAAAGGTAGAAATTTAGGATTACTTAATCCTGTTAGTGTCAATGTGAAGTAAAATTACGCCCTCTTTTATCCTCGGTTTTAATTGCGATGATATCTAGCTGTATTTAATAGATAACAAAAACCCAGTCCCACTCACGATTTTTCTGTTACCGATTGATATTTTGTTTTCAAAGATTGTGAACGGAAAGGAAGTTCACATACATGATCTGTCGCAGTGTTTGTCTTCTCTCAAGTGTAAAATAACAACTTCCAAACAAACACTTCACTTGTGAGTTTTTCAATATCCGCTACAAACACAAGAGTGGAGTTTCTGAACTCGGCCGACGATTGCCCTCAAAGACGCACTAGAATAAACACAAGTCAAATCTGAAGGATGGTTAAAATTTACTCATAAAATTCGGTACTTTACAATTTGATACATCGTTTTCTCACTAACAAGTGCTTAAGAAGGCAATAAAACACAGCTGCGATTTACGAAAACTAAAACCACAAATTACAAAAAAATAATACTGCAAAGAGAATTCAGTCGCTGGCAAGATATGGAAAACTACTGTAAATCTCTAAACCGAAAACGGCTAAATATTTATCCTGGACGCTTCGTTCCTTTCTTAGAGGCTAAGGGAGATAAAAATTCCAGTCCAAGTACAGTCACTATTAAGTGAAAAAGTTCTCCTATGTGCCTTTAAAAAGAACATAAGATTTACGTGCAAAGCACGTGCCATGTGCTATTTAAAAGTCGCCGACACAGGCTTGTGTTACTGTAGGCTCCAACATCATCTCTGATATTTAAACACTGCTGAGTAAGTCCTTTAACAAACAATTCCGAGCTTCAAAAGCATTGCGACATTCCAGCCGCACATAAGAAGTCGCCAGGCGATTCTCGTTCGTCAATTGCAACCCTTTCCACGTTCCGGCCGACGAAAATTAAACCACATTTAATTAAAAGCCGCGTTGCTTGGTCCAAGCAGAGCCGGCAATAACTTGTCAATCAATCTGTCGGGGGGCGGGACTTAAGGATCAGCGATTTGTTCTATGAGTCTGTTAACATGACACACTCCCTCGCTCGCTCTCTCGCTCACGTTCACATTTTCTATGGCGTTTGGTTCTCTCTCACACGCGCGCTATCTCGCTCGCTCACGTTCATTTTTTATCGCGTTTGGTTAGTTCTCTTCTCGCACGCGTATCTCTCATTCGCTCTCTCACTCACTCTATTGGGTAAGTACAAGTCTCTGTCAGTTGTCAGTTTTTTTTTCGACAGCACATGAGGGTAACAGACGAGCTTTATAACTTGAATCCACCAGGTGGCAGGTTATCTTTGGCCTGGAACTCGAACTGTCCATCTATTTCTGTAGGGTTAAGTTCCTCTTCACCGTTGTCACCCTGACCAAAAAACAAACAAGAATTACTCAGCAACAAAGAAAATCATCACAAGAATGTAAAATGACTTTCAAAAGAAAACAAAAAGGAGATATGAAGAGAAGTTTCGCTACAGAAAATCATTAGACAGGTTTTTACAAAATTTCCTCTCAATGGTGCACCCAACGTCAAAATTTAGCAGAATTTCAAAAGTTCATTCAATAAAAATACTACAGGACAAATAGCACCTAGCAAAACTACCTTTGACGAGATGGCCGCACTATAAGAATTGGTCCACAGACCTGATATTTAGAAAGACACTGCGAACTCGCTATTTAAACGAAGTCTACTGAAGCAAGCCTGCCGTTTGTGACAGTGGGATATCTGCTTGTATGTAGGATAATGTACGTAAATAAATAGTTTTGTAGTGTGTGCTACAGGCATTTCTAACGCTGTCGTTTAAAAGTACACAATGTTAGATACTAGGGAAGCCAAAGTGAAAAAATGACTCAGAACGCGTTTTGTTCACATCTTCAGGAACTCTATTCAAAATATCCGACCCTACATGTTTCCAAAACTCACTCCAGCAGATATAGAGTTACCAATTCAGGAGATTACAACACCCTGACTTGTTGTTGACATTCGCCTGTGTTAACATTCCACATAAGAATCTTTTGCAGCTGGCTGAGCGTAACGACATTTAACGGACACACGAGTGTTGGCAGCCATGCTTGGTTATCCATGCAAGCTACGAATGATTTCACCAAGAAGTCATAACATGCGAGGACCAGACATGCGCAAAACACGTGTTTTGAAACACCGGTCCCCTCCGAAATCAAAATAAGAATATAGACCTTTAGATTTTCAGACGAGGACGACTACGAAAACAAGATTTTCCCAATACTAAGTAGTGCGCTTGCGCGAACCAGCGTCATTTTGGCGGGAAAACGTGATAATCGTCTTCATTCTACGACGAATTTTTGCAAGAATGTCGTGGTGGCGAAAAAAAAAATCAAATGAAAGAAGTTGTGTCATTTTGCGTCTTAACCTCTTACAATATAGATAACAATGCTAACTTTTCTGGTGAAAAGAACAAAGTGTAATGAAGCTTTCCGGGGTGTCTATTTTTTGAGAATACGCAAAAAAGTTAAAGTTAAATCTCGTCTTCGTAGTCGCTCTGTCCGTTCTCGTCCTCGAATCCAAAGATCTCTAATGTTAGTTGAAAATCGTCGCAAACTCACACTGATTAGCCCTTCACTATCAGCAGAGTGAATGATGGAATCATGTACGGTGGCTCTCACTTTTGAGGGCAGTGGACCAAATCTTGCGGTGTGACCATTCAAATGAAACCTTTTTGCCAGTCCTTTCACATAGTACTATTTGTTCTTCCAAACTTTCACAAAATTAAATTTGGAATTTGTCCAGTTTGGACTCTGGCTACTTGTAGGGTTCAATTGTCATTCGTAACACTGAGGTCAAAAACGCGGAACATCTTCACTGAACCAAAGACACAAATATATTGAACTGTTGTTACCCTAGAAGACGTTGTGTTCCGGAGGAGAATCGCGCTTTAAGTATCGGTGTAATACTTACTTTGCAAAATGTGGTTTCTCGGTTAAATTATCACATGCAACGGCGATAACAACAAAGCTTAGAGCAAATTCCAGTTCAAACTCAAGTAGTTTTGAAACAGTCAACAGGTCTATAGATACCTTAACGGTTATCTTAACACAAGCGGCAGTTGTGTTCGCGCTTAATGCACGGGTTCACGCGAGACAAAATACAAGGTACGCAAAGGAAAACGGATTCGATAAGAAAACAAAGCCAATAACAGGTAAAGAGGACGGCTGTTTAGTGAAAGCGAACTGAAAGTTTGTGACTGGTGTTGGTACTGTTTTGTACCAGCAGTTTAATGAACAGCTGTTGTAGACATTACAAAGAGCACAGAAATAAACAACACTCTTGACTGGACCATATCGCGATACTTCTCGTAACATTTTAACTTACGCCTGGTTAACTCGGACGGACCAGGGTTAGGAGGGGCTAGTCTGTGTACAGACCCGCCTCCCCTCAAGAAAAATCGGAGAAGGGCAGAGGGGGAGGGGGGGGGGGGGGTTGTACACATAGAGGGGCAGGCCCAGGTTTGATAGACCCTTCCACGTCCTTTTTCTAACTTTTGACGGGGACCAGTTAGCGAAAATCCGTCAACACGACTGAAAACAACGCCTTAAAATCAGTAAAGTTGCCAAGTTTAAAAGTAATACACCGTGGCGAATTAAAATAAATCAGTAAATAGGAAAACCATCTGATAAATATCATCAAGCTAATGACCTGTGATCGCACGATGACGGCTCAGGTATTCGGTCAATTAGCTACGAAGTCTTTCCGCTGCACAGCCGATTTGCTACAATGTTTAAGACCAAGATAAGTTATTGCAGATCACAATACTCGTGTGAGGAGCTCTTTGAGCTGAAAATTATGTCTCAAATCAGTCAATTTTAAAAAGCAGGAAGTCGATCAAGCTGCAGTGTAGCGAAACATCCCTACTCGCTTTTCGCAGGTCTTTTCATTATTTGTAAATATTTTGCATGTTAGGGATGGCAAAGACACTTAATAAAGCAGTCAAGGGCAAACTGAATAAATGCCGTTCAAAATAGATTTCTATTAAAAATAAAAAGAAGTAACTCGAGGAAACAAGGCGGAGAATATCGTGTCACGGCGCATTTTGTGGCTAAAAGAAAAATTATAAATAAACTCATGGCACGTACGTACAACAGACAAACCACCATAACGCTAATGATAAAAACACACATACCTCATTGGAGAAGTACTTATCAATTATTCCAAAAGCAAGCTTGTAGATTTCTTGGTTCTCGTGGTTTTGCAGGAATTCGATCTTGTCCAAGCCTAACGGGAGAAGAAAGCATAAGTCATTCAACTTTCACAGCGGCCTATGATCAACAAGGGTTAGGAAGGACTAAAATCGAAGTTGATCTGAAGGGTTGAAAGGGTGGTAGTCACGTTCGGAATATCAGGACTGTACGTGTTAGTCAATTTTGGGAGAAAAGCCACAGATTGTTTGGAAGGGAAATAAACTGCAGATGGATTTGTTAGCTTATTTAGTTTCACATCTAGTGGTTTGATACCAGTTTTTCCACTCGCGTTGTTTTCCACCCCAGGCTAAATAACGTCTGTCAGGTAGAATAGGCGGGTACCAGCCGTCAAGGCTGTTCAAAAAGGTACCCTTTTGATGGACAAACAACTCTTACAGGTAAGAAAGAGAGGAGGATATACCTTCCCATTCAGTTCACGGTTCTAGGACCTGGGTGAAATATAGCCTGCGAACGCAGGCTTAGGGCCTGTTTACATGGAGGTGGGGACCCCAGGTAGGTGAGGTAACCCGCCTGTCCATACAATCTCTCATTTTACATGATAGGTGCAGGGGTGACCCACCGCATGTTACCTCGCCTATCTGGGGTCCCCCACCTCCATGTAAACAGGCCCTTACTTCTGTCTTCGCTTCTCTCTTTTCGGGTGGAGAGAGGCGACGACCGTGAATAGGTCTGCGTTCGCAGGGTTGGTGAAATAGGACTTAAGTAATGATTTTGTTAATCAACCTTAACTTAAATCTGCCACTCTCACGACTGCTTCAAATCAAGCTTTTGCTGAATTCGCTCATGTAGTGAATTATTTACAAAATAAAAGGCGTTTTGCTGATCACAGTAGGATTTCATCCACAGACTTAAAAGCAAAGACAACTTCTTTTCATGGGCTCTCTATTTACCCTTTAAGCCCTAAGAGCCATCAGCACGAAATTTCTCTTTATAATATCAATGCTTTAGAAAACAGAGTGGTCATGAGAAGTGAGTACATGATCAGGGAAGATGTGTCTAATTGATATTTCAACAAATTCTCCCCACTACTTCTATTGAAAAAGTATAGGGACAGTAAATGAGAATTTCAATTTTTATCTTCCGGTTTAAAGGGTAAAAACACCTTTCCTCCTCACACTCTAGAGGAGGACCTTTTCTCACAAAGACAAACCTTTGCCTCTTTGTAAGGTTGGGCTATCATTTGTTAATTTCAACAACCGAGGAGCTATTTCACGCCACAGAAAACAGCAATGTAAGGAGGAGGACAGTCGAAGTCTAAACCACGAGTAGTCCCCCATTTTTCCTCAGGGATAGTAGAGCGAGCGAAACATAAGGGCGCGTGAAAATCACCCCACGCGAGAAAAGACCATTTTCTCGCGTGGGGTGATTTTCACGCGCGCTCGCGTTTCGGTCGCTCTACTATCCCTGAGGAAAAATGGGGGACTACTCGTAGTCTAGTCGAAGTCAAGCCTGGGAGCCAAGTATGAATTTAAATATATCGAAAATGGTCTATTAATTCTCAAAACCACTTCTCTTGATGATGTACTAACATTGCTGGGAGAAAACGCAATGTCATGAAGTTCTAACTCTTGAGTCTGTGAACAAAATCATATCTTGTTGCTATTTCGTCTTCCCCCCGCCACGACTAGCCCTTTAGTTGGGGGTGGAAGAATTTTTGTTCCTTGCTTTTGAATAAAATAAAACAATTTTGCTGTTGTTTTCTTTCAATTAATAACTTAATTGGTTAAATATCTTTTCATAAACCTCACCAAATCAAATTGACGTTTTTCGTAAATTGGTCCTTGGCAATCTTGAGTGTGAAGGGATTCATTAAGATTAATGTAAATTCAAGTAAAAAGGTAAAAATAGTCTAAAAACCTCCAGCTTCCTCGATGATAGTAGCAATGGCTTCTGATCTTTCACCGGCCATCTGTAACAAAATACAAATCAGAGAATAAGGAGCGGTTTGTGAGAACAGTGGAACCTCGATATAACGAAAGGCCAAGGGACTGGCCAAATTGGTTCGCTATAACGAGATTTCGTTATCGTGGTTCTTTCTACTTGGAGTACAGAATATCGTTCGTTATAACGTTCGTTACATCGAGGTTCGACTGTATGTAGCTATTTCGAGAAAGATCGTCGGGAAAAATGTGCAGGCGACATCCCGAAAGGTAATACCGTAAAATTCCGAAAATAAGCCCCGGGGCTTGTATTTTTCAAAGGCCCTTTTTCAGGGGCTTATTTTCGGAATTTTACGGTATGGAATATGGTCAGTACACTGTTCCTGACACTGTAGCTGTGGAACCTACTTTTATATCTTTGAAAAACAGTGAACTCAAAACCACCCACAATATCTTTTGGGGTTGTCATATGCACTTTATCCAACAACCTTTCTCGAAATAGCTGTAAACGGACATGTGGGAGTGATATTGTTGGTGTTGGCGAAAGGGAAACCGGTCGTTTCGATACAAGTCGTTGCGATGCATTGAAAATAACAAGAATTTTGATCACTTCAAGTATACCTTGCGCGTAAGCAAGAAAAACATTTAGGGTTAATATTCGAATATTCCAAAGACATGAAACTATTTACAACGCGCCTCAATCAACTTGTATCGAAACGAGCGGTAACCGATGAAAGTGTTGTTGGTTGTGGCGTAGGTATTGTATAAATAACTTTCTACACGGTTCTCTGTTTCTCGTGGCATGCGATACCAATATCGAATGCATAACCTTGCGAAAAAACATGACACAAACTCAGTACTAAGTGTATCGTCAGCAAGTATTTGAGGTTAGCTCTGTTTAAGTTTGGAGGACAATGCTCTTGACCGTCAGAATAAATGCCTTCAGTGATAAACACTGGTAGACTACTTGCGTCCTTAAATAACAGCCCCTTCTGGCATCTCTTAACTCGGACCTGCAACTACAAGTCACACACATGATCTCAAAAAATTTCCAGAAAAATCGTGCACTTCGTGAATTGTGAACATAGGAGAAAGCGAGGTACAGTCTGGACAGAAGCCAATGTGAAAACAAGGGAGGGCCTACCTACCTTTAAAATATTATTAATGCCATCCAGTACAATCTGAATAACCTGTTAAAAAGAATTTTTTAAACGTCTTGTTTTATTATTTTTTTCAAATAACCCGCTCTGTGGTTCAGAGTGACACAGATTAACTCGCGAAACGCCTAGCACTGAGCGAATTTTAAAGTATATATGTTTGCCGCTTCTTTTCTTTCTTTCTGCTGTCATTAGAGCATGTCGTAAAATTAAAAGACAAAAAACGTATAACGGTCGATAATACGTTTTCGGGATATGCTTAATGCTTGCAAAGAAGGCCGCACGAGATATATACGCCAGTATTTCGTAAATATAAGGAGAACAACTCATAAATATAACAACTTTAATGGTCAAGGTCAAGAAACGTTACTTCAAGAATAATTTCAGAGAGTCGCTCAGCGAATAATTCCCTCGAAATTTTGTTTCCCACTCAGACCCTTCTATTTAAAAAAAAACTTAGCAAAGAAATACAAAATCGACAATTCGATGCGGGCATTAAAAGGGTGAAAATGAAAAGAAGATTACCTGAGTGTCCATACACTCGAGTAACTTGCAGAAAGGAGCAATCGCACCGCATTCAACAAGGACCCCAACCTACGAAGCATAAACATGTAAAACAAAGGTCAAAAAGCGATCCCGGCATGAAACCACGGGGACCTCTCAAAAACTCTTTTAACAAGAGTTTATACATTGAAATGATGAGTATATGAATTTTATAATATTGTAACTGCGGGGTGAGCAAGTGGACGCAAAAAAGATCACCACAGTTAAAGAAGCAACTTATGCAGTTGCAAAAAGGAGGCCTGAGAAATTCACGCTTGGCGGGATTCGAACCTAGTCTGCTACGCAGCCGTTTTTAGTGTCGTCACGCAACGCTCCTCCCCACTAAGTTAGTGGGGAGGAGCATTGCGTGACGACATTAAAAACGGCTGCGTAGCAGACTAGATTCGAACCCTGAGCTCTGCGAAAACGGCGGAGCGCTTTAACCAATTGAGTTGGCAAGCCAGGTCTCAAAGCAAACCGTTTATTATCAATTATCTTAATTTCTAACCCGGCCTGCAGAACACATGTTATGTTTACTCGCTTTACAGCAGTGCGCAAATTCACAGAAAAGAGTGCGGCTCGAGTAACGCTCAAAGGTAGAGACAAGAAAAAAAAACAACGCCTTCTTACGGAGGCGGTAGCGTGAGAATTCTCTCAAGGATAGCTACACTCCCTGATAAACAAAACTGCCTTTGAAAAAAAAGCTGAGCAGTGCATTAATTTATTCTCCAAGTTGGCAGCTGACCATAATTCATGGTTTAGAACGATTTTTACCGATAAACACTAAAACAGCTTTTGCGTCTCAGCATAGCACCTTTTAACAACCTTACTAACTATTAGTGGATTTCAATCACATCAAGAGTGCTGTGTGATTTTCTAGATGTATTTGCCCCTATATTACCCGCACCATAATCAGCAACATGTGCTAGGCCCAACTACCTGTTGCGGTGTTCCACTGACTGTGAAGTTACTGATCGCCCAAGCTGCCTCCTTTTGGGTTAAAAATTCTCCCTAAAATAAAATCATAACAATGTTAATAATAAGAATGATGATGATGTTAATGATGATGACGATGGTAAAAATAATTGAAAATTAATAACATCAGAACGATTAAGGCCTAGTTCAAACGTCACGCCTAATGTGTGCCGGCACACAAACGCCGTACGCCGTACCAAACTAGAGTGCCGAACGTAACTGATTTCAACACCACTCTTCTGCGGCACCTACATCATCAGTTAGGTTTGACACATGGCCAAGTTAAACTTTTCTTGGCGTCTAAGCCATACGTGGTTTTTTTTTGTTGTTGGTTCTCTCCCTTGCTGCGAGAGGTTTTTGTCCGGGTACTCTGGCTTTCCCCTCTCCTTAAAAACCAACACTTCCAAATTCGAATTCGATCTGGAACACACGGACGCGTTTCGACGAGTTTTTAGGAACTCCTAAGTGCTCTGTGGGTAAACAAATTACAATTACAATTACAGTGGCAGGGCAACTTTAGGCCGAACGTTTCTACAGGCTGACTAAGTTGTCACATTTTATTCCTAATTTTTCGGTGTAAGTATAGGACTTATAACTCCACGCAAGAGTGTTGTTTCCGTTCTGTTCGCCAGATATTTTATCTGAGATGGTCCATCACCTTCCCTGAAAATTCGGCCCCACTACAGGGGGAATGAGATACAGAATGCCTTACGGGAGATTCAACAGCCATTTTGTCTTTTTTCAACAATGGTGAAACTCATTTCTTGATTAGACATTGCCTGTTGGCACAGGCAGCTAAATAATAACCGGGACATTCGATTTGAATAGTTAAAACAGAGGGTACATGCAACGATTCAAAGTTAGAACTACACACTATAATATAGCACCATTTGAACGTACAACTGAAGAGTTTTCATTTGAGTACTTGATCCACAGACTCAAAGTTAGAACTATACTACATTTCTACACAATTGACTGAGAGTGAGCTAAAGCAGAAGCAATTTCTAAAGAAGCTTATGTATGATGCAGCGAAAGCTGCAATGTTAGCTACCACAGTGACTCACTATCACACAGAAAAGTACTTACATTTTCTAAAGTCTGAATAATAAGTGGAACAAGGCCAGCATCGATGATTTCCTGCAAAAGAAAAAAAGACCATTAATTTAATGATTCATTCACTCATCTTTCAGGACCCCAGATGAGGACCAGCTGTTGAGGTGAATGGGCCACTCTGTTAAAATCAAGTTTTACTTTACCTTATTCATTGGTAGATGATACAAACGGTGTTAAAAGAAACGTTTCATTGATGGTCCTTGAAATGGGAATTTTTCTAACAACGATATCAAATAAACCAATGAAAACCATGGAAAATGTTGCGTTTCCTACCTTTGTTCTGTTTGAACAAAATGAAAACTTGATAAAAAATGTATTTATTTATTCATTTTTTGAACTAGGCAAAACCTGGCAAAAACGCTACTTGACTTGAAACATGACCCAGCCTGTTTGCAGACGACTACTTTAATTGTTTTTGAAGGAAAATAACCTTTGATGTACATTTTCCGCGAGCAACATAGGACATAAGCTAAAGCAGTCCAGACAACCAGGGTCTATAACCCTTTTCCTTTCGAAAATCGGAATGGTTTATTTTACGCCCCGTTTCATCCTGAACGAGCAAACCAAGGACAGAGACAACCTTGGCTGATTTTTACCTGTACTTGGGCCTGATTGCCAGCGGTGATGTTGGATAGAAACCAAACTGCTTCCTGTGACACACAGAAAAAAAAACACACACACACAAACTAATGTAAAATCCTTGTTTCGACTTTCTTTTTTCCATTTAGCTTTACGTACCTTTAAAAGGGAGCACCAATGGAGAGAGAGACAGGGATGGGGTGGGGGACGGTGGGGGCGAGTGAAATGAGTACACCATCGGCCCCAAGTTTGTTAATTAGACGATAAATATTTTGGCTACTAACGTAAAATAAGGACCCCTTAAGCCCCGCGCAAAGGGATGCTACATTTTTGAATGTTACAAATGCGTCTGTTTGCACACCCTGTTGAATGTTGTTGTGTGTTGTTGGGAGTTGTTGAAACCGGTCAGACTTTTGAACCAACAGCTCCCAAAATTTCTTGTTCCGTGATCACCAAAGCGTAGCGCAACAATATTGGATCCGTTTGCACAGCTCTTCCAACATTGTTCAAGCCACGAACCCGCGTTACACATGGTCTCCAAAGTCTTCAAAGTCTTCTGGGTTGTATCCTTCCCACAGTGCACTGCAGGTCCCAACATTGTTGGAAGTTGTTGCATCCGCTTGCACAACACTACCAATACGGACGCAACAACTCCTAAAGTTGCTGGGCCTACGATGTTGGGAGTAGTTGCGTCTGTTTGCACGAAGCTCTTACCCTTTAACAACAAATACATACATTTGTTGCCTTCAACAAGGTTGTCACTAATAAGAACAACAAAATTTCCTGACTTTACGTGATCATGGTAACAAAGTACAAGTCTACGAGGACAATTTTTGAAAAACTAACCTTTTTAACTTTCTCTTTATGGTGATTAAGTAACGCCGGAAAGTGACGAAGGGCTCCATGATCCAACACAACCTGAAAACAATACAAACAGGTAACAAACCAAAATCATAAACAAACCAAACTAAATGAAATCATCTCAATTATATTACATTTTTGTATAGAAAAGCTGGTAACTGTCATTTTTCCTGAAAACCTTTAGTAACCTCTAACGATTGTCTAACACTTTTAGACCCTAAAATCACATTTCTACATCATTGGTGTCCATTTGGAGTAACTACACTCCCACGTGAAGACTAACTACGCACAATCCTGTGCATTGTTTAATTTACAAACTTCAACACCTTTCTGTCATGATTTTACAAAATGAAATTTAGAATGTTAACAGCTGCCACACAGGTAAGTTCGGAGAAAATGTTGGCGCAGAGCTACCAGCGCTAAAATAATTCGCGT
The DNA here is from genome assembly GCF_958299795.1 of Porites lutea. Classification (NCBI taxonomy): domain Eukaryota; kingdom Metazoa; phylum Cnidaria; class Anthozoa; order Scleractinia; family Poritidae; genus Porites; species Porites lutea. Next base: position 3,759,007 of record NC_133210.1, read on the forward strand.
ACTACTGTAGTCAACCTATTTAGGTACAATTTAACATGGACTTTGCTTACTTGTGTCTGTTCATCTGTTCCAGTCACAATGTTACCAACTGCTCGAAGAGCTGCTGTCTGCAAAACAAGCAAAAAAATGTAAAAGTAAAAACCTTACAAATGAAAGATTCATTGCAATTCAACACACTTTTTCCACAAATAACTCCAGACTCACTCCAGCCAGCGAACTGTAACGTCCATTTTCTATTAGCCTGCGTGGCAGGTGTTAAATGGGAAAGCGGGAGGAGGAGGGGAAATTTGAGCACGAGAGCGCGAAAGACATGCGGAGAGAGGGAAAAAGGAAACCCCTCCTCGTATGCCCGAATTCTTCCTTCCCCTTCCCATTAACGACGCGACGGCAACGAGAACGTCAAGAAGAGCAATAGGTTTAATTAGCAAAACAACAACTTTGCTCATACATCACGCTTTTTTTGTACATCTCGTTGCCGTTTTGCACGACTACGGCGTGAAAATGCGTAATTTAACGTTTTATGGGGGACGTAAACAACCGTCGACGGAATTTTAAACTTGGACATGGTTCTTAGGAATTCACTGACTCCTGAGGGGTTCACCTACATTTGACAAAGTAAGTGGGTAGGAATAGTCGCGATGAAGACTGAAAAAAAGCAAGTTCACTTTTTAAGCGACGTTTTCGCCGCCGTCGTGTCCTCGGATCTTAAATTCCCTATTTTCTGTGCACAGAAACAAACAGGGTGGGGTCAAGGTGTGTTAGACAAATTCAGGAAAAAAAAGTGACAGTTTTTAAAAGATAAAAGGCCAGAGGTGTGAGCTTTTACTGGGGTCCATCGTGCTGATCCCCAAAACTTCTTGAAATTTTAACCATTGAAAATGCCACGGCCTTTTGTAAGGTTATGTTCAAACCATACCGGATTGGGCGTCTGTTCACATATGTGATTTCGAAGCAATTTCTATAAAGATATGAAGCTACGCCGCACCGATTTGAAAGAGAGGAGTCACATAGCGCGATTTTCGTATGACCTTGAAATGAAAACGTGCGAACAAAACAGAAATTGAGCGATTTGATTGGTTTGTCGAAGGGATACAAACGCGTGTGGCTTTTGGTTGGTTAAGCAAACGGTCAGGTGAAAAAACTTCATGCCCAAAGAACTTTCTAGAAATCAACCGATACTTCGCTTTGACGTCATACTGCAACACGATTGGCTAATCGAACAATGCCTTCTCCATATTAGGGTTTTCTTTGGCGGGAAAACGAAGAGTCCATGTTTTGATCTTTTCATCCACTGGTTGATAAAACAAATAACGAACACTTACTGAAACCATTTTTCAAGGTCATACGAAAATCGCTCTATCAGATAGGTTCTGTGCCATACTTTGTTAGAGTGTGAACAGATATTTGAACCGTAGAGGAAGTGAATACGTAGGCGCAAAGACTTGAATCCACTAAGACAGAATTAAATATTCAGGAGCGAGGACTGGGATTTTGTGCACTAAACCCTTTTGACAGACTACTAGGCACGATGTTCCATGTGTACAAAGGAATTGTTCCAGTCCTGGACTCTTGGTGTTCATACTATACTACATAGCTTTTCGCGAGGACACGAAAAGTAGGGGCAAAGACTAAATCTGACCATTTTGGAGGAAACTCCAAAAAAAATCCAGTTTAGATTCAATCGTGGTGGTGCAGTCTCTCTTTCCTCTTGGTCCGTCGAGCAAAACGCACGAGACACGCAAATGACGCTCGTGCAACTGCTCGCAGTCTAGCTAGGAAGAAGCACTCTTACAGACACAAAAAGCTAGAAGGAGCTAAGTTAAATGAACACCCCTAACAACATGACTTTTAGCTGGACTCATTCATCCAACAAGATCTGAGCAAAATCATTTACCTGCAGTTTAATTTCAACGTGACTTAGCAGGGGTATAAGATGAGGTACCACTCCACTTTCAATAACAACCTGCAAAATAATATCCAATTAACATAATTAAACTTAATGATAGCTTGTAAACAAAAATAGTCTTGCAATTGGATCTAAGTGTACATGTAGTTAATATTACTTGACCAAGTTTTAAACGAGCTGCGTCACGAATTTTACCAAAGTTCTAACAGTAGGAATTGCAACAAATTGAGTGAAACATAAAAATAATCGCTCAGAACATTAAAAGAAGATATTCATAGCACAGCGAATATAAAAGAAGGAACGGACGGACAATCTTGAAGACGTTTAAAACGGACTGAAACTGTGGGTTTCTGAAAACTTGTAAGCCTAACGATTTTGTTGTTTCTAACGTTTGATAGACCTATGTTTGGGAAGTACAAGAAGCTGTGATTTTATCATTTACAACTACCCTCGGTTGCATTTAAGCGCGTAAACAAGAGGAAAAAAACATGTTCTAATTGGGTGCAAACATGACATGTTTTGGCGCCAAACATTCCAAGTTTGGAGTAGGCGGCAGTTGTCGACTTGATTTGTTTTCGATCAACAAAATATTCTTTGTAAGAATTTTTAGACGTTAAGAATAATTTCTGGAGGCAAGGTGCTATTTCTGAGCGAAAAAATATGCCTGAAAGTTGAGAAAAATGAAATAGGGGCTGAACGCGCTGATCAAAAACGTGTAAACAACTTACCTTTGGCGCGACAGTTTGCTTTAACGGCTGTCAGACTTCAAATGTTTGCCCACAAAGCTTGTCACGTCTGGCCCCCTATTAGAACATGTTTTTTTGTCTCGTATCCACGCTTGGATGCAACCGACGGTAATTTCTTCTTTAAGGTTGGATTTTATAGCGTATAAGAAACCGTAATTGGCAATCTTAACAACATAAACTAGACAGGCGTGACACAGCCCTTCAAATCCTAAAATTAGAGGTATAGTTAGTAGAGGTAACCATTGATTCGCCACTCACGGAAACGAAAGCGAGTCGAAATGAGTCCAGTTTCCCGGCCGGGACACCCATGATAAAATCAGCAGGCGCGGCTTATCGGCAGTCGCCCGCGATACCTCGAAAATTTGCCGCCTCGTACCACAGGAACACCAAGATTAGGATGCGTTCTGACGAACGCGAAAAACAAATAAAAATAACACCGCTAAAATCATACCTGAATTTGATTATTACCCCCATCAGTCAAGTAAGACAATGCCCACACTGTGTCAACTAAAATCTGAAAAAGGATGTTACAAAATTTTGAGTTTCATTAGTGCACCAGAGTATTTCCAGAATGGAATTACTGAAGCCTATTAAAAAGGAACCTGTTATAATTGTATCAAAAACGGCCTTTTTCAGTTGCAGGTTTTAGCACTAAACAAGACTAACTGTAAAAGAGGCCACTTGCTGAAGTCCCAGAAATCATTTCCCTTAATTACTGTAAAAAGTGACCCGTATTAAGCAGTCACGGGCACCTTTTCCGAGGTCCCAACAAATTATTTTTTATTGTCTTCATCTCTACTAAACGGTCACTTTAGCAAGATGCTAGACTGCAAAACAGTCCGTATTTTTGCGTATTCAAGTACGCGCGAGCAGTCAAACAAAAGGTCTGGAACGAGGCTGAAAACAGAGAGCGAGACTGGGGAGAGATGCTTTGCGCGCGTAAGACTCTTACGCCACGCTTTACCGATTTCTTGACTGATTTTGAGAAAAGAACCGACTGTTTTGCAGTCTAACAAGATGCACCATACTAGTCCAACAGATACACTGTCAGTGCATGGCGTTCAGTGGTCTCTTACTTCCTTTCTTTTGACACAAGAAGAGGTAGAAACACTTTGAGATCAATTTGTCGTGCAATAGATATTACGCTCTTTCATCATCCTCATTTTCTTGAGTAGTTCTTAAGTTTGTCAGTCCTGTATTAAACGGTCAACCTGTATTAAGAGGTCAGTCAGCCGGTATCAGGTCCTTTCGCCCACAGGTCGATTCGCCTGACAGCAGTTTGCACATTAAGTCGGATCGCCCGATGCATATTTGTCTTTCTTTAAGCCTTTAAAAAAGGAATAAGTATGGAAAGACAGTGACTGTACATGTTGAATCCACACATGTTGTAGAGTGTTGTATGTCATTGGGTGAATCGACTTAAGGTGGTACCGGAGGCTAATTTGGGCATTTTTTTGTAAATTTTAGTCATGTGAAAATATTAGAAGTATTTAATAAAAATAACAGAAATTTTTGGATGCAAGTCATACGTGTATGGGGTTTTGGAATATTGCACCTTCTTTTGGATAACTATTAAGAAATTTGCGGATATTATAAAAATTTTAGACTACGAGTAGTCCCCCATTTTTCCTCAGGGATAGAACGAGCGAAACGCGAGCGCGCGTGAAAATCACCCCACACGAGAAAGGCGAGACACGGTGGGGAGAGACAGATTTTTCTCTTTCCCCACTGCGTGTAGCCTTTTCCCGCATGGGGTGATTTTCACGCGCGCTCGCGTTTCGCTCGCTCTACTATCCCTGAGGAAAAAAGGGGGACTACTCGAAGTCTATAAAAATTTAGGGTGTGGCAAACGCCGTCAGGCAAAACGACCGCAATTGAGTAAGCCATTCTCCAAGAGTGACCGCTTATTACAGGTTTGACTGTATGCACGTGCCTAACATCATCATAACATTCAGGAGTGTTTACATACATTTAGATCTTGGTGGTGAATAAGAAGAGCGAGTGCTGGAAGGACCTACAGGTGTACAAAAACAAGAACAGTAATGAAATATCTTTAACCTAATAACGGCTCGTTAGAATGGCACTAATAAAATTCACAAACGCAAGTTGTTCAGAGATTAACACAGTTTTTGGACACAACCGTGTTGGACACCCTCACTGTGTAGCAAAGTTTTAATTTAAAAATATAAAAGCAGTAACTTGACCGTTCTGTAACTTGAAACTCTTACTTATTGGGACCATTTGTTTACATACAGTCTTAGGAAGTAACATCACTATTATTGTAAATAGCTTTATCAGGAACCGTGTAACTTTCTAAGCTAGGGTTTGAGGGGTGAATCACCCTCCCCCACCCTCCCCTCCCCACCGACTCTGTTAGAGGGGTCTAGCTTTCATGGAGAAAATTTTAATTCGGAGAGGGGGGAGGGGCATGTTGAGTGACCAGGGAAAGAATTCTAGCCATGAGGATGGCACTTTTATTTACGTATATTCGCTTTATTTCATATCATGTTTGCTTTCATCCAACAAGGTACTGCAAACCAATAAGACCGATATATTATCACTCTTAAAAGAGTTATCTTCTGTGACGATTCACTGATTGCTGGAGAATCTGGAGAACCCTGCAAAGCCTGCTGTTTAACTTACCTCTTGAATGGTTGCCATAGGTGGAGGAGGCTCTTTATTTCTACACAGATTTACTATCACCCATGTCACATTTCTCAAGAAGCTTATCTGCACAGTTCAATGAGAAATAGATGAACGGTCACAACAGGCCATTTGCACGATGGCGTCATTTTACTACTACGACCAGAATTCTTTTCGTTTTTCCTTTCACATTTAAATTTGGTAATCCCAGCAAGGTTTAATTAACAAAGGCGATAATTTGCACAAGAAAGGAAAAACTCGAAGGATTCTGGTCGTAGTAGTAAAATGATGCCATCATGCAAATGGCCTATTATCATAAAATAAACACTTACATGGTGTAAATCATGAGTCAACCAAATATATCGAATTTCATTGAATAATAGCCGTCCCTTGATTAATCACTTCCCTCGAATAATCATCCCCCTTTGATGGAAATATTTTAATAAATGACTCCCTCGAACAATGCCCCCCCCCCCTCCAACCCCTCTCATCATCTTTGCTTTCTTTTATCCCCTTCCTCTCAAGTTGAGGTGGAAACTGATCAGTGAAGATTCAAGCTCTGAAAATTAATAAGGGAAGCAAATTTGGAACGCTTAAAAAGCTCATGTTCAGTTTATTTCACGAGATAATTTTTTTTTAATTTAATGGGATAATAAAACAAAATATTCAGGGCACAACGTCAAGGGAGCAATATTTGAATAATCACCTCCTTTTGATGTTAAGAAAAAAGAAATAATCGCCTCCGGCTATTATTCAAGGAAATACGGTATATGTAAATAATTTATTTTATACAATGTAGTCAATGCTATGCATGGTGTGATTGGTGGTGGCCCATGATCAATTACACAACAGAGGCATGGATGGTGTCACTGGAAATTTATTTTCCTTCTTGTGTTCAACCTGGGCGCGGTTTAGAAAATGTTTACAAGTTTTTTTGGATTAAGCAAGTGCAGGCCGCAAAAACGTTTTGCAGGAGCTGTTTACAGGTAAGAAAGGCAGAGAAACCAAGACAAAAAGAGTTCTTGATGATTTCAAAATGCCTAAACTGGAAGAAAGCCATCATGTGTTATTGGTACAAGAGACTTGCAGTTTTGAAAATATTCTTGTGATTATTTAGCTTCGAGTGAGGCGTGAAAAATTTAATAAGCACTACCCTGCATATTCAAGGAAATACTGTATACATGTAAGCGCGTGGCTGACCATCATCACAAGGCCACAAAAAGAGAGATACTTACAGGAACATTAGGGTTGACAAACTTAAGCAATGGTCCCACCACACCATGACGAATGACAAAATCTCTTAGCCCAGGACCATCACCTATAGTGAAATAACAAATTCAGTCTTCAACAAAATTCTCCAAACTTTATAGAAAGGAAAAATGTGATGTCACATTGCCATGCTTGATAAATTTCTGGTTCTAAACAATCTTTCTTGACAGAGATGGCTATTTGCATTGCTGAACATTGGAAACTTCCACTACTGTATATTAACGTAAAAAGCAAGTAGCTTACTCTCTGATTGCTACTTACAATGCGTGTTTCCCATTTTCACTGAGAACATGTACGAGACTACTTTATATTGTACATTTGGGGTGGAAAGTGATTCAAACATAGTCCAACCCTCTGTGTGGAAGTACGGATATTTTCTGGATGAACACATTTTACATATGATACTGTTAAGTGGTAACATGCAGAGTTTTAAAACACTTTTTGGTATATTAGTTTTCAGAATGTTTACACCAAAAATGTAAAATGCTTAAATAGTCATTTTATGTTTCTGAACCAAAACCAGGCAGTTTGTACCATCTGAAGCATATGATCTTACACATAGCTGCACCCACGATTTCAAGCACTCAAAATTAGGTGTATGTTTCACAAAAGTTCCTATGGTAAATGTCATTGCCGTTTACCTGGCAGCAGTCATTAAGAAGCCTAGGAGTTACAGTACGACTTAGGACAGAAAAATTCTAACCAATTATGTTCCCCAGAGCCCACACAGCTTGTTCACAGACATTCTGATGTGGTGATTGCAGTAACTTCATAAAATGCTTCACGGCATCTACAAACAAATATAACATTTAATGTGGCTTAATCACATAGAAGCATGAAAATGAAACCCTGATTTACTGGTTCAAGGACATTTTTTTTCTATAACCTTTTTAAGAGACAAAATTTATGCAAACAGATCTCATTATACGGAAAAACCTCAATAATAATAATATTACTTTTGTGAAAATTAGTTGTTACTTGAAGCAGTTTATGTACCAGTCTAAATTTTGCGAAGGGTAAGATAAAAGAAATCTAACTCTGAAGATACATGTACACAGTGCTTTTGTTCCAAAATATCACTTAGCTTTTAAATCACACCATACATGTACAAAGTTGATATGACATAGTTATTCAAAACAGAACATTGTCATGGAAGGTCAGACTGTTTGCGACAAATCATGATCAGTCCGGCAATCTGCAAACTAACCATGTCTGTTCACAGTATCACAAAAACTTCAAATGGTAAAGGAGAAAGAGGGTAAATAACCTTGTCAAACTTTTGTCATGATGAGGGAAAAAAATGTAACAGCCCAGGGTCATGCTAAATCTCTAAAAAGGGAAAAGGTTCTAGGGTCTGACACCTGCCCTCCCTGACAAGGACACAGAGAAGAGATCACCCAAAATAAAATTCTTTAAAAACTGGGATTTGATCCTGCTTACCAGCCTTGACGACAGCGTTTGTTTGTTCTGAGGTACCAGATGCAATGTTTGTTAATGCCCATGCTGCTTCGAACTGAAGAGAGGGACTGTAAAAAAAAAACAGTAACAAAGTAAGTGATATCAGATGACAAATAATAATATATTTTTTCAACTACGACATTATGTACCTCCTAATATCAAATGTGGCTTAAGGTAATTTAGGCGAAGTTAACCCATTGGTTGCTGAACTGCCCGTAACTGCCCATGCGGATCCAGGTCCCTTCTTCCACTTGTGCTGAAATCAGTTTTATTGTTCATGGACAACTTTGTCTGCTAACTTGTGCAGGGAGAAGAGATCTTTCAAACCATACCAGAATGAGCATGATTCAGTCATGGGCACCAAAGAAAAAGGCAAAAAACCATGAAACATTGACCTGAAAATTTCCATGAAAATCCTGTTCCACTACCGACCAACCTTTCCTTTCCTCTGATCCTATTAAAGATCCTACAAGCCTTCGTAAAAACTTTTCCCACCAAAATGAAGCCTACTAAATCCCCAGCAAAAGGAAAACAAAATGAGGTGAGAAACGTGAAAAAAGAGGGGAGGAGAGAGAGCAAAAAGTAAAAGTCAAGACTGCTGTGTCACCTTTAAACCCAAAAATTTTGCTTCCTGCGCATGCCTGAACTTTGCAAGCTAATAGTTTAGCCACCTGAATCAGAAGGCCATGAAGTGTACGACCTGTAAATGGCTTTGTGGTGAGTTTTAGGTGTTTATAGCACAACAGTGACCAGAAAACCACTCGACTAGCTTCAAAACGCATTTTTCCGCAAAGTTTCCACGGGTGGATGGCTTCAACTTGAAACAAGGCTGCAAGGCGGTTTCGATTGAGGTGGCTTACTCAAGTTGCTGAGATTCACCGTGCAATTAGGTATGTTTGAGTCAAAGCTGCCCTTTGCTAATTGTTTCCCCATCCCTCCCTCACTTTCAGAAAGGTATGACTGTACTATATATGTTCATATTCCACTGATCTATTTGGTCAGTGTGACAGTGCCACTGGTGGCTGCTGGTCACTGGTTGCCCTGGATATGTTGTCTTTGACTCTTATGTGTTTCCACTAGAGTACTGAAACTCAACCTCATCTCGATGAGTTTACATGTAACAGTCTCTTGGTAATTTTTACTCACTTGTCTTCTCTTTCCAAGCAATTCACAAGCACTGGAAGTATGCCCGACCTGCAAAAAACAGCAATACACAGTGAAAACCTGTGACTAAGAACCTGGTTTTTAAGAACTTTTTGGGTTTATATTTGCCAGTTAAACCCGTCTATACAGGAACTTGTTTAGCCTAAAATTTGAAACAAGTTCTTATTTTCTAAAGTCTTGTAAACTTGAAAGTTGTTATACTTACTCAATTAGCTCATCAATAGGTGGATTACGATCTTTTGAGAGCAGTTTTCTGGAAAATAAAATATAAAGTACAGAACTACAGCATAAGCAATAAAGAGTGTCAGGTGAAATGAAAAGAAAATCAAACATAATGCAGATGAAGCTGGCCACATATAGCAACTAGAACATTACTGGGTACAAAATTCAACCCTAGTGTAAACAAGCATGTTTCAACTTCCGCTACTCTGTCTCACAAGATAGGAGAACATAATTATTAATAATAGAATTACTTTTACAAAGCCATAATTTATTATTCTAACTGCACAACAAAGAAAGAGAGCATTGAAATGCTAAATAGTATCACAAAATTAGGAGTAGAATACCTCATTAACCATGGGTAACTCGTCCACCTAAACATTCACTAAGGTCTAAGCTACTAACTTTGGTATACAAGAAAACGACACTTGAGCTTCTACAGCTCAGTGATATTCTCCACAAGAAATCAGGAAACCAGAATTCTATGACTAACCTGGCTGCTTGTACAGCACCAAGCTGCTCTGTTGGATCTTGGCTGCTTGCATTCTACAGGAGTGAAAAAAGCACAGTTACACTACCACTGCACACAGATCAATGATGGTACATGTAAATTAACATTGAAAGAATGCATGAAAGAAGGACTCAAATGACTGCTGATCTAATGTCAAAGTCTTGCTTGTTTAACTAGCAACAAGACAAACTGAAATGAGAATCCAGCGGGTTTAACAAAAGTCTCTTAGGGGCTTTTCTCCAGGTGTTCAGTTGTTTGTGGATACTTGTCATCATCAAACCTGGCTGTTTGTTTGCATGCTGTGGTTGCAAAATAGAAAAAGCTTCAGATTCATTTCTGCTACTTCCTTTTATTTTTCCAGTTCCCACTCAGATTCATTTTTCCTGTGTCTTTTTATTTTTCCAGCTCTCCTCAGTCTTTAGAAATACAACAAAAATGAAGAGCAACTTTTTTAAAAAATATAAACAAAAGTGCAACCACATTTTCTGAACACCTGGAACAGGCTGTTACACTGTACATGCATCGCTGGAGCATTGGGCAAAATTGCTTTTACTTGGACATGCTTTGGAAGATGTTTTCAACCTGTACAAGTTGTCAGTCAAAGTCAATTTAAGAAGTGATGGCATTGATCGCTAGCAGTAAATATTTACAGAAATTATACAGTTCCACACATGAGGTAAGGGTAATTTAGGCATCAAGAATGGGTTCGAGTAAAGTTGTAGGTCCTGTTTAAAAATACAGTTCAAATTGCTCAGGTGTGATTTTGTTCACTTACCAAGACAATACTCTGAAGGTTCTTTCCCTGTGAAGTAAAACAACATAAAGACAAACATAAGAAAACAACAGGAAGGAGAAAGGAGCAAGACTCTCATGTAGAATTATCAAAAGAAATGGCTTCATTAAAAATACTAAAATAACGACTACTTATATATCAATTATTACTTGGATAGCAGACATATGAAGGGTGATACAGAAAGTTTATGCAACTTGTATGACACTAATACACAAAGACACCTGGAAGGAGGAAATGGCTAGATGATGCTTGTTGACTTGTTAACAAAGTTTTACCTGTAAACTGTCATCTTTTTCATCCACAATGTCTTGAGGGACATTTCTTTTCTTTTGGACAGTGTCCTCTCTTTTCGCCTAGTATAAAACAAAAAGAAAGAACAAGGGACTTAAGACATGTACATGTGCAGTAATTTGATGCACCAATGATAAAACATAATCCCTTCAAATAATAATTTTGATTCCAAAAACACTTAAGCCCTCAAACCTTTCTAAGCTCAACAGTGACCTCATTTCTTCTCCTCCTTAGTTCCTGGAAATCAAAATTTATCATGTCAAATGGTGACAAACAACACTCTACAGACTACAAAACAGCTCACAAGAGACATCTCTGACTTCAGTTAAGCTTGCTTTCCTTTCCCCGTTGCTAAGAAAGGTCCATCGATCTGAACAATCTTAGTGACCAAATTCGATATACTGAATGAAAGTGTATAATACTGAAGTTGACATGTACCTCAGCCATCACAACGATTGCTATGCCAATATTTAAGATATTCTATGTGAAGTTTACACTGGAACAGGCTGTTGACCCATATGTGCAGTCACTGTCCTTTTACTTTTACTCCAGTTTTTAACAGGTTTAAAAGATCAACGAACAAATATGGAAGCATCAACTTACACCCAGGTAACCTGACGTTGGGTGAATTAACTTTTGGGTGAAACAAATTGTTACCACTTAGACTAGGTAATATATGCAAGGTCCACTGCTGATTATGACTGATGTTATGATATAAGGTTGGAACACACTTGGTGACACATTGATACAAGACATTGCAGCAACAAATCACTTTTTTTGCACAGATCGGGGAACAAGTTGCTAGAAACATCGTAGCAACAAATCACTTGGTGTATATAGGAGAATGTTTGTGAAAAACTTTGTGTCTGCAACAGAATTTCGTTGCTGCAACAAGTTACACAAATTTGATTTTCAGACACCTGTTGCAGTGAGAAAATTCTGTTGCCAAGACAAACAGTTTGACAAAAATTCTCCAGTACACACTAACCCATTTGTCACTGCTACATACATATGTATGACCACGACACATTAAGACATCTTGTTGCTTAGTTTGCTCTGACCTTTACGTAACTGGCTCCAGGACTCGACTTCTGATGCAGTAGCGGTATTCAACTATAATTCAACTCGCTATTTAACACTTACTTTTAAACAGAACACATACGAATTCTTAGGTATTGACTTTGGCACTACAAAACTACAGACTTCAGCAGAAGCAGCCCCTTGGGCAATTTTTAGCAACATTTATTGTGTAATATTATCATAGTCATTATTTTAATTGGCAACTATGGGATTGTCGGCTATGGTACATACATATAAATGTCAAATTTCACAATTTTACAGATTTTCATTTACTGGCAAGACTCAGACCACAGACTACAACACATAACCGGGTAACAAAGCCTCTGAATATGCACAGCTGGATTTTCTTGAATAAATTGCATCCAAACGAAGTTTCAATGGCTAACTTGAAAACTGTGCTAGCCTTTTCTACCACGATACCACTAACATCACATGCCATTTCCAGGAGAATTGAGAAATACTCTTATATAAGGTTTATTCTTTTCTCACGGCATCAACCATTTTGATGGATCGGCGAGGAAAGCACAACTAGTGTCTTTTTAGCAAGTGACTGTTTATAAATTAAAGCAGTCCTTGAAATGAAAATTTGCCAGTTAATATTTCTCTCAAGCTTCTGATATAATTCTACTATTCAAAGTATATTTCCAGCGAAGTAAACGCTACAATTCGGTTTTTCAGGTTTGGACGTCTTGAGAACTGCACGATCCGAGAAAAACTTGTCATGCATTTCAAGAGAATAAAATCTGGTGATTTATTGACTTTTTCCAATTTTAAAGACACCACTCCCCTTCCAGCTGTTTCACAAATCAACAGTTTGACTCTTCAAGTAGTAGTACCAGTAATCGAGAATCGAGAAATCACATGCCGCACAACGCATGCATGCCAACAGATAACATTCAAATTACCCCGCCATCCATACGGCAACATAAAGATATAACTCACCGATAGATCCTTGTCCTTGTTTTTATAGTACCTTTGTCTCGAGTCTACTGCTTTCGTGGACATTTTTTGTTGCTTATGTAATGAACAGTTTGTTTGACTTTAAAAGCAAGGAGAAGCGAACAAATATCCAAGTCACCGGCAACTAAAGTTCTGCCATGGAAAAAACTTGTTTCTCCGCGAGGTGTGCTTAAGCGCATAATCTACTGAAAAAGTTGCTGACCAAGCCATACGCAGGCTCAATATTGAGAGCGATAGAGTCGGAATGGGCTTTTTGGAAAGCTACAAACGGTTACCACGAAGAACAAGAATAACTTTAGGAGTTGTTGGAATTATAATTGGTCTAGCAGGCCCTTATCTTCTGCCTTTTACTCCTGTAGCTGAAAAAACAGGGAAGGATAAAGACGCAATGTCGTCGAAGTCATCCACCCCGTGACGTCACTTAACTTACAAGCCACTCAGTTGGAAAATTCAGGAAAATAACAGGAAGCGACCTCTCCCCCTATCGTAAGACTATTTTGATGAAAAGTTATTTGCCGCCATTAAAATAATCATCAGCAACGAAGGATTTTAAAACTCTAGAAGAAGCAAAGCAGCCTGGCTTGATGAAGACGAGTTCAAGAACTCATATTGAAAGATGTTCACATGCATTACAAAATGTCAGTTGAAAACATCAAAATTCTGCATTGATGACACATTTTCACAATGGCTTCAAGCACTTTTTATTGTGTTGTTGCTCAGATATGAGAACTTTCTGGCTGACCTTGCAGAGTTTTAATTATCAATGAATATTTTAAATGATCATGATTAGTGTGAGGAAACAGACATAATTTTTCACTGTTTCAGAAGTGAAAACGGATAATATGAGGCCCTGTTTGCGTAGAATTTCAACAAGCAACTAAATAGCAACTAACTAAGTAACTTGTAGTTGTCCTTCAAGTAGTGGTACAAGACAGATTTGATGGTGATAAATGATACAAAGTTGGTTTGAAACTGCCCCAGCGACAAAGATAAAGGGAACTGAAAATTCAAATACTGACGGGGGACAAGTTTGGGCTTCCTCCTCAGTACATACCCTCCACCGCCCTCACCCCCCCACACCCTAAGATTGCCTTAGATATATTATGGTACAGTGAAACATGGTATTAGGCAGATGTTTATGGAACCCTTGCCAGTGTATGCGGTTTATGGTCAAGTCACCCTTAAGTCATCTCGCCTTTACCCTGCGTGGTAGGTGTTCGAAAGGAAAGGGAAAGGGAATTTAGGGCGTGAGACCATGCACGAGGGAGGAGGGAGGAGGTTCCTTTCCTTTCTCCCCCGTGCACCTCACGTGCTCTCACACGTTTAAATTCCTCCTTCCCCTTCCCCTTTTAATGGCTGCAACGCAGGCTATCTCACCCGAAGTTATGTAACCAGAAGTCAGAGTTAAGTTGCCCAAATTTTCAGTTCAAAACTGTCCAGAAGGTGGAGTTATGTAGCTCCAAACTTTATCATGCTCAACCTTATTACACATTTATCATGCTTGTTTCATCTCATCGAAGATTAAAGAATGAGATATATTACTCTTTTATCGCGCTTGTTTCATTGTTCATAAAGGGTTAAAGAGCGAGATATATTACTCGTTTATGCCACTTGTTTCATCTCATCATCGCTTAACAGTCCTCTTGCTTCACCTGATGATGGTCTAAAGAACAAGACATACTATACACACTCTTTACCGAACAACATGACTCAGCATTTCAGGCAACTTAACTCTGGTTTCACTACATGTGTTATGAAAAATAAGAGATTGCTGGCATTCTACTTCTTTTATGTAGTATGCATTGTCAAGGAAAAGTACTGACAGGAGATTTATTTCTAATAGAGTCAATAGATGCCTGGAGTTTTAAGTTTTAGTATGATCAAAGAGCCTCCCGAGTGTTTGAATATTGTATTCTGTTGTAATTGAGAGTGAAGTGTTGGTCATTTGTGGTTGATTCATTGCTGTTTCAGTGACTTGTCAAACTTTACCCTTTTGGTCCCTAGGCAATGAAATAGAAAGAATGAAACCAAACCACCCTTGTCTTGTTTTGCTCTGGTCTTGACTTCACACTGCCAGTAATATATATATATTAATAATTGTTTTTTTCCCATTTTGTAACTCAGCAAATTAGGATCTGTTTGCATGGAGGTGGGGTACCCCAAATAGGTGGGGTAACATGTGGCAGGTCAGCCCACCTATCATGTAAACATGATCGAATTGAAATAGAGATTATATGGACAGGCGGGTTACCTCACCTACCTGGGGTCCCAGGACATGATCATAAGATGAATCTAATAAAAAATAAACAACTTCTTTCCCTAATTCTATTGGAAACAAATGAGAACAACAAATGAGAAGCTGAATTTCAAACGCCGTTAAAAATTTCTTTTGATTTGCATAAATGACACTAAGAAAAGAATCATTCATTTAATGATATTATGGGAAGGTAGAATAGACTTATTTGATCTTCATTCCAAACTGCTTTTATTTGGTTGGTTTACTCAGTATAAGTTTATATTTTTATTGGTTATTGTTTAATGATCATCATCATCATCATTTTTTATGTTATTTTTACATTATAGTTATGATAATGATGATGATGATGATGATGATTATTGTAATTATTATTGATTATTTTGTAAAAGTGTCTGATGAGGAAGACGCACAAATGAGGAAAATGGTTCCATACGCACCCTCCCGACCCCTCCGTTTTTTAGGTTAGCCCAGTCCCAGTCGACGGCGGTCCAATAGTCTCACTCACTCTAAAATCGTACGTAATATCGATCTCAAGAAAACCGACGGCTGTTATCTGCAATCCATTCAGGCGAATATCTGTGTCTGTATTTTAAACTTTCAGGACGAAAGCCCAATCTAAGCGACTTCAATACGTAAGTTACAACAAGTAGCGTAAAGAAAGGATTGAACACGATGGCGGAAAACAAGCTTGGACCCTGCATGCAGTGTGTCCGTTTCATCTTGTTTGCGTTTAACGCACTTTTTTGGGTAAGCTTTAATTAATTAAGTCAACTGACGGGCTTTAACTTTAAGTCAACATGAAGTGCTTTGCTTGTCTGTCTCTGCGGTACACTTCTAGTTTGATTTCGCTTGTTACGAAGGTCTAAGGTCTGTCTAAACGCGCTAGCGATCCAAGTGATTTCAGCTGTTCTTCTATTTAAAATTGTTTGCGTAACTTAGGGACTACAAAATTTTACAGTTTTACATGAAATAAAGTCATTTTACTTCAACTCATTTAACTTTGTAATCTGTCAAGAAAAAAAACTACAATACTGGTTGCGTGGTTAGAAAATGCAAGTAAAGAGCGTGGCAGCATGATGACTCATCCTATAAACCGGATGTGTTTTGTCGCTCTGTTGATCCGCCCTACGTAAATTGAAATGATGTACAATATTTTTACAGTGAATAAAAGGTCTTTTAATTTTGTGTAGTTTTTGGCATTCAAAGGAAGAAGTATGTACCTTATAAAAAGTTATATATAGCACTGTAATTATTGTTCTAAAGCTGTAGTAGTTTCGTTATGATTGTTTACGTGCAAAACGATGGTTGATTGCATTGGAGAGTGCATAGTATTTGTATTTACTTCATACAACATCTGTAATAATAAAGATGTTGTATAAAATAATATTAATATATCAATGCACTGATGATGTTTCTATATTTTACACTGTACTGTGGTTGTACCTACATAGCTTTCCATGTAGATGCAGTCATGCAGTGCCAGTTTGCTGTCCAGTCGCCTGTGAGAGCAGACGCCTTTGTCTACAGTGGGCCGCAACTGTCACAGTAATATGAAATACCTCTCTTCACGGCAAAAGCAAATACTTCATGGCAAAACCAAAAACCTCATGGCAAAACCACAGACCTCAAAGCAAAAACAAAAACTCACAGAGAAATGAAATACTTCAAGGCAAAAGCGAAAACTCATGTAAAAAAAAAGCCTCACACAGGGTCTGTGCAGAGTACGTCTTGAATTCTTGAAAAAGCCATGAAATTTGCAAAGCAATTTTCCAGACCAGAACAAAGTGTGGAAAAGAGAGGTATTAGTTTGGAAAAATGGTAAAAAGTCTGGCATTGGAAGTTTCAGAACTCTTGTATGTCTGCATTGTATATGAAAAGTTTGGCATCTGAATCAAAGCCATTCCAAAGTTGTTCCACAGTCTAAATTCCCAGCCGGTCCAGGTGTGAAGAATGGCTGAGCCGCTCCAAATTGAAATAGGCATTCCCAATAAATTAGGAATGTTTTGCTGTAGCGTATATGGTTTTGGCCTGAGGTATTTGGTAAACCGTGACAGTTGTGGGCCACCGCATTTTTCGGCTTCAGTTCACACACTGACCTTTCCCTGCTTGTGGCTGTATAATCCAGCTCCTAAAACAGTGCTTACAAGTTCATAAGTCAATCTCATCTTTCTGTCACTCAATTTTATTGGCTGAGAACAGTTCTAACATAGCACTGACATCACAGAAATCACTGGAGTTCCCAGCTCAGGATGGAAGATGCTCTTTTCCTGGCTTGTAAAATAAGAGCTGAAAAAGGCATCTGCTCTTGCAGGCTAGCTGTCCGGATTACATGTGGCTAATTGAAATTTAGACTTAGGTAAATTTGAGCCATTGCTTGTCAGTAGTCTGTCATTTGAGTTTTTACTAGCGGTATTTGAATAGCTTTGCAGAAGCCTTTGGAAATTTACAGTTTCTTTGTTGATGTCAGACATTTGCTCATGAGTTTTATTTTTTTCCAAGTCACAGGCCACTGTTGAATTACTTCCCATAAATGACCACTTTTAGTGGTGATGGTTTCATAATAAAAAAAATTTGCTTGTGTTCTAGCCTCTCACTGTGTGTTTGCTGTGTGCTTGTTGTGCTATTTATGCAGATTCATGAGATAAATACAAAGTTAACCCCCCTCCCTCTATTATATGAGCTAAGTAAGTAGATGGCAATACCAAGAAAGAGTAGTAGTAAAATATAGTATAACATTATAATATTGCCAGTGGTACAATCTTACAATGTAGATTCTCTTTGTTTTGTTCTCAGCTTACTGGACTTGGCCTCCTTGGTGTAGGAATCTGGGCACGTGTTCAGTTCAGTGACTACATGAAGCTCTCTAGTCATGACTATTCCACTGCATGCTACGTTTTGATTGGTGCTGGAGTTTTCGTGACCATCATTGGGTTTCTTGGCTGTTGCGGAGCTCTTAAAGAACAAGTTTGCATGCTAAAAACGGTAAGTTAAAGGTGAAACAGTGACAGACGTAGCATCATTGATGAGTAACAAGACTCATTAAAACTATTTTATTATGTCCTCTTCAGTCGACATCAATGCAGCTCTTCATTCAGTCTTGAAATAATATTAATTGCCAAGTACTTAAATTTGAGACAATACAACAATTAATTTGACCTGTGCCGCCTAAATACAAAATGTACTTCTGTCAGCCTGCTGTAATATTATTATATATAACATGGTAATAGAACTGATTGGAATCCAGTTAGGTTTGTAATTGTATGGGTGATTTATAAACAAAAATGGACAACAATGTAGTGAAAGTCCGATTTGTTAATCACGAGTATGACTGCGACCAAATTGGATGACACAATTAAGTCCTGTTACCAATTAATCATAACCATTACAATTTCCAAGAAAACACTGAATGCAATCTTTTTTTGTGAAAGAGCTTCTAATACTAATTATCCAGAATAAGGGAAAATATCACTGGCAGAGACACTGACACTCTAATGTTACAAATTTGTCCATTTTGGAAAATCCCCTGCTTGGTAGGGTAAGTGGTTGTTGCTATGGTTATTGTCATAGATTCTGTGATTTGTGGATTTAGCTGAGTGCACTTTAAATATGATTGGCTGATGTAACTGTCCAATTACAGGCAATGATCTGATTACACAGTTCCGTTACAACTTTTGCACAATAATTATTGAAAAGTGAAGCAGTTAATGCACCATTCAAATTTGAGGAAATTGTAGTAGTTATGATTATATACAATGTTATTTGGATAACTGGGACATTTTATTACTTAATAGCAAACTTTGATCTTTCAGTTTGCTGTGATTCTTGGCATACTTTTCCTGGTTGAACTTGGTGGATCAATCACAGGTTACGTTTTCCGCCATAAGGTAACTAACTTTTAGTAACTAACCCTTCGAGTTAGTAGGCATAAATTTTACTAACCCAATGATAAATTTAATTATCCAAGAATCTGTTCTTGGAATAACAATATGTTACTGTTGAAAATGGTGCTAATAAATGGGGCAAACTAGTGTATGGATGGATTGGTTAATTATGATATGTAAAGTGAAATAGATTTATATAGACGATGTAATGCTGACATTTACATTTTCTTTCGAAAATACATTATGTGAGGGCTGGAATTCACGATAAACAGTGCAAAACAATTTTTGTTTAAACTCATTGAACTGCAGCCAGGTGAATGTTTTTTTCAACTTTTGGGAAAAGTTCTTTCCTTGTTCTTTTCTTCTTCACACCCTCTCCAGTAGTCTTGCATGGTGTTTGAAACTACTTTTTCTTTGTTGTTTTTCTCGATCTTCCATTTCCTCTTCACAAATTTTGGGCAGTGACCTTTTTGTGGAAAAAAACTATCCAAGGATCTCTGCATCTGATCTGTATAATAAATAGAACAGACGAGCCACTTGCAAAAGAAAACAAAACAAACATAGAAACAATCAAGATGGCAGAGATATATTAAGGCTGTGTCCAGATCTCCCCATTCAATAAAAGCGTGGTTACCTTTAGTATGTGAAATGCATGTTTTTCGTGTGTTCGATTATGCTGTAAGAACAATAAGTTGTTCAAGAAAGAACACCATCTCATATGCAAAAATGAAACACATGTAAGATGATTTTCTGAGACAGAAAATTTGTACTGACCTTGTTTGGCTACTAAGGCCCATTTTTAGTAACAAAACGTTGGAAACTACGCGTAATAACTGTTGGTTAACAGGTTACCGTTAATTTTGAGCCCTGAAAGGCTTAGACGAAGGGGTGGTAGGGGGATGGGACCAAGCAAATAATAATATTTAAAGGACATATAGAACAAGGTTATGAATCCCATCTTGCTGAAGGCCTACCAGTAGTTCCTTTAGCAAGAGTGGCCTGAGAAATTTATGCAGGCCTTTTGCACCAAGAGCAACTCCAGAAACAGGACAGGGTGGGACTATTTAGGGTTCCTGAGTTTGCAAGTTTTTCTAGATTTCTGACGGTTCAGTCTGACACACTGCCTCCTCGAATTAATGTCTTATATATATATATAATTATATGTTTGGATGAAGAGATCATGATAGCAACCAACAAAACAAGTTTCAGTGAGTCTCTCGTTCTACACCTGATTATTACTAACATGTTAACAGACGTTAAATTTTGTATTTGCAACCAGTTAAATCACCTAACACAGTCCTACCAGTGTTTACCGTAATTCTTAACAAATCTGTTTGCAGATCAAGAGTGGATTCAGTAAGGGGCTTGAAGCCGCACTTGATGACTACAAAGAAAAGGGATTCACAGATGCCTGGGATGGACTTCAGTCAAAGGTTTGATTTACTTGCTTCGTTAACAGTGACATGTGCATCTTAAATAAAAATATTACTTTAATCGTTGATGCAGTCCTTTTAAAATTAATAAGGTGGCACTGACGTATTGCAACAATATATAGACAGCCTAAGAGTTTATGATTTTCTGTGATAGCTGCATTGTTGCGGAAGTGCAAACTACACTGACTGGTTTTACAGAGACTGGAGTTCAGAAGAGGTTGGAAATTTTTCAGTTCCTAAATCGTGCTGTGTGAAAGAAGAAGACAATTGCAATAAGAACGTGACCACTCATCCAGGCACAATTTATGATAAGGTATGATCCAGTGATTGTTTTTGGTGATTTAGCCCATTCACTGCCTCTCGATCTGCTAACAGAGCCTTCCTTTAACCCTTTAGGCCCCAATATCAAAATGCAAATTCTCCAAACTGATCTCTATACATTTCCTTAAAGAATGAGTTGAGAGAATTTGATAAAAGATCAAAGCATTTTCTCTTAGGTGATCATTTTATTAATTCTCATAACCTAATCTCTTGACATTGTATGGATATTGTTAGGAGAAAATTGATGTTGGTCACTATTGGGACTTAGAGGGTTAACTTACTAGCCTTTTGCATTGTAAATCTGGCATGAATCGGGCTGCCTGTTGCTTGGATACAGTTTCAAACCCTGACTGGCCTCTTGAAGTTTGTCCAAACTAATAGATGGAATCAAATTTAGGAGTCTTTTAAAAGTTTTCTTTCAAGGTTTTTCTCCTGAGTTTGTGGGTGAAATGTTTTCAGTTTACATATGTCTTAATTTGTTTTTTGCAGGGCTGCTATGATGCTGCAGTAAATTTCTTTGAAGATAAATTGTTGATCATTGGAGCTACAGCTCTGGGGATTGCATTGTTTCAGGTGAGACCAGTACCAAGAATATATTAATACTTGTAAACAAAGCATTGGATGAGCTTCTTATACATCTACGGATGTTAGCCTTGATTTCAAAAAGTATACATACCGGGTAATCTCTACTGTTTAGAGTCAGGAGAATGGTGGTCACCCAGACAGGACATTAATTATTTTTCCAAATCAATAATAATTATTATAAAAAGATGTCAGCATTGAAAAATATTCTATGGAGAAAAATGTTATGTATAATCCCCATATTACTGACTAGCTTAAGCTAAAAAAATCTTATAGGCATGTTTATATGTGTAAATACATGTATCACCTCTGGCTATTGTTAAAGTTGTTGTTGTTGTCAGTGTTTAGAACTTTTGCTGACTGTTCTCTGAGCCTTCTATAATAATTATAGAAGGGCATAATTATTATGCCCAAACAGTTTTGGTTAGGAGCCCGGTCATTGTTATTGATGATATTACAATAATTTATTCTTGATGACAGTAGACTCATAAATAATTATTGTAATTTTAAAATTTCATCTTACTTTTGTTACAGATTATTGGTGTGGCACTGTCTTGTTGCTTGGCTAGCAGTCTTCAGCGTAACAATAAATATGAGCTAGTTTAGTGGCATTTTATCTTACTTGTGCTACTGTGCTTTTACATGTAATCAAAGCTCTCAATGCAGACACTCTCAACATGCCACCTTGACAAAACCCCATTTAACTCTCTGTTTAAACTCTCTCCTGCAATTGAGATTTTTTTATTCTGGTGGCTGTCTGCTTAAGGGAGCTTAGACTGTATTGTTAACCACACAATGTATAACTATGTTACCTAGAAAATAATAATAATAAATTTAACAGTTTTCTAGTATTCTAAATAACTGATAAATGATGAGAAGCTGAGTTTTTTCGAAGTTTTAACAAATAGTCATGGAATTCAGTTGACATATTACAGCGGTTACCACTAACATGCACCCTCAAAGGGTTTTTTCTCCCTGTTGAAACCTGAGTTTTCGTGCACGTCAATCAACTGTTTTCCATGGTTTTCTCACTCACTCTGACAGAGAAGGTTCCCTCATTGCTGAATGAAAGGCGAAGACTTACAAGAATAATTTAGAATGACAACAGTGTTTTTAATTATTTAATTAAGATGAAATGCCAGTATGTTATTCCAAGTGCTCAAGAAACAAGGAAAGAATTTTCTTTTGGCCAACGTGTGAAAACTATGATAACAGTTGATTGATGTCCACCAAACCGCAAAGAAAAAAGCCTTTGAGGGCACTTGTTAGTGGTAACCGCTGTAATTAGCACACGGCCGATAATATTCATCAGTACTTCCCAAATTACAAATTTTGGATTTGTTACATGTAGCTATTTTTCCTAAGTGTGGCCTTGACTCATAGGCAAGCTGCCTTATAGTTTTGTCTCACCCAGCCTGTAAAAATAGAAACATTAATGCTTAACAGTAGTTCTGTTGGTCGTATTCAATCTTTTAAATACCATAAAAAAAATCAGTTTTGTTTTTATTAGTTTTCTATTTGTTTTTACTTTTTTAATAGAAAGAAATAGCAAGCGCTAAGTTAAGTTTTAGTACAATGATTTAGGTCAAACTGGTCAGACCATATAGAGATATACATGCAATTCCTTAGATGCTTAAAGTTTCAATTGAAGATTTGTAGGATGTGCTAAATGCATTCATAATAATTGCCAGGGCATGAAGGCCTTCAAACTTAGTGATATTGAATACTTATATAATTTATTCTTGAAAGAGCGCAGTGTTCTCTATCCTCACTCATTTTGCATGCAAAAGCTTTCTCTTTTACAGTCATTGTTTGTCAGTTTTCTTTTTTTCTTCTTTGATCATCTGGTTTTGGTTTATTTGTTTGCCTTTGCCTGAGTTGTCTCTTTGCTGGGTTTATAGCTCAAAAGCAACAAACAAAGTTAACAAGTCTGAACAATTGTTGTGCATCTTTACATGTGCCATTCCTATCCCCAAAGCTGCAATCCTTGTGGACCGTTAGCTCCTCTGATCAAAAGCTCTGGCTGGCCATGGGACCAGGATTTACACACAAGCACAGTAGCTTCCCTTTTTTGTAAACCGTTCGTAACGTTGATTGTTTGAAATTTCTGACACGGGACAGAAAGCCAGAAGTCAATGATTTGCCAACTTCAGGTTACAGCCCCAGCAATAGCTCTTGATCTTTGATGCTGGCCAAAAGAAGCCCAGCACTGGAGATAAGGATGCATGTCCCTTGTGTTTTGAAGAGATTAAAACCACTTTTGATTCAAGTGGGTCTTACGGTATATTTCTTTTTCACTTTTTAAACTTAGTAAAAAACTTCTTTGATCTGTGATATATTTGAAAGTTAAGTAGTGGGTCATGATGTTTTACATTTTAATTTTGATCTGTAGATGACAGTAGCGGACTGGGTGCATATTTTTTGTGCCAGCAAATGGCTACAAATAAAAGTGATTGAAAAAAACCTTGTGAAATGTTACATTTTTACAAATTAAAGGAACAGCATTGCTTAAGTGTAACAACCGGGCCATGTTTGCAGTGGAATCACACCTTACAAGTTCCCCATTAATATAAGCATCCTTATATAATTACAACCATATTCTCTCAAGACTGAATGTTAAAAATCCCGGTAATTTTCCAAAGTTGTGCTGTTCTCTAAGAAAATTAAAAAGGAGCTCACTGCACTGAAATAAAGTGCATTTGCTCTTTATTAAAAACAAGTATGATTCCCTATAGTCGCCCATGAGGAAAAGCAAGGTGCTAGAAGCCACGGGGGAATGCTAGAGCAAAGCCCTGTTTCCTTAGGTGCATTGGATTTTCAAAATCTAAATCCGGATTTCCCAATCGAACATGAAATCCGAAAACGGATTTCACCTCCAAGAAATCCGCCCTCGGGTGGATTTCAATTAAGAATTCCAAATCCGGATTTCATGGATTTCCTTTTTACCATTCCGGCGATTGGGAAATCTTGCGAACAGTGGTCTTCTTTTTGCTAAGTATGCGTGCGCATGCAAGACCGCTGTTCTTAAGGACAGTTTTTCATTAATCCTTTTTCGGATTTCCCAATCGAACAGTAAAAATGAAAATCCAAAAACAGATATCTCATCGTTGAAATCCGTTTTCGGATTTCGCGTTCGATGGCAAATTCGAAATCTGGATTTTAAAATCTAAATCCAGATTTCCCAATTGAATGCACCCCTTATCTACAATCCTGGAAAAAAGTCATTGAGACAGTACAAGCATAACAGAAGTTTGATGTGAATCACAATGTTCGGAAAAGCAATACTACCCTTTAAAAAATCATCAACTCCTCCCCAATCTCGACCCAATTCAGATTTCAGATTTTATATTTTGTTTTGCACCATTTCAAAAGGTTAGTAAAACAAATACAATACATTACAAAAGTAAGAGGAAACAAAACCAAAAATTACATCAATTATCAAAGGTGAAAAGAGTGCAGTGACCAAAGGAGCTTAGGCTTTCGAGTTGGTCACTGCCACATGCAACTTACTGGCATAGACATCTAAGTAACAGTCCCGTCACACCGCCATCATTATGCAAGTCTTCAATACAATGTTGAAGTATCAAAGAAATAGCCATTTCCGAGTTACCCCAGGCCTCTGTATCAAAACAAGGTTAAGTGCTCAGCCTTTTAAATGGAAATGATTTGTCATTCTCAGGCAAATCAAACTCATTTTCACAAGAAAGGTTGTGTTGCTGGCCTCATTTTGAAAGTGAGGATTTTTGGAACTTGGAATTAAGCAGCATATTGCGGCCTGACGGTTTCAACACTGTCTGTGGGGTGAGGGGAGGTGAATTCAGGTTAGTCATGCATGATGTTTATTTGGCATCTGTTGAAAAGAGTTAGAACTGTATAGTTGTCCCAAGACTTTTGTCCTTCATTGCAGAAATGTTAGATAACCCTATGGTGGTCTCAATAACTATAATGAGGGTTCACTGCAGTTTGTTTGTTTTTCACGTTTAGCCTGCATTCACTGAGAAAGTCATTCAAGCTATGTTTTACTTTTTATTTGAGGACTTTCAGTGCTTACTACACCCCATAACTTTGCACGTCCCCCTCCCAGATATTCAAGTGGAATGGTGCTTGTTAAAACCCTTACCCATTTTCGGACCAAAATATGTCTGATTTTATCTTACCCTACCCTTAGAGGTAAAACAAAAACTGCCTTTGCATGTTCAACAAACCAAACCTCCAGCTATACAGGTTACTACCGTTACTACCCTAAGTTATTGTTCTCAAAGACAATAGAGACAAATAATGAAGGTCAACAAAAAGAATGGGAGAGAACTCAGCAACTGTGTTGAAATTATGCAAAAGATTTGAAGACCATATTCTGTTAAATTCTGAAAATAAAGCCCCTCCAAATATAAGCCCCCCGAACCTGTAATGCGAAAAACCCCTCCCTTAAATCACCCCTCCGAATATAAGCCCCCACAGGAACTTGCACTTGGAAATTGCCCTCAAATACAAAGTAAAACAAAGCAAAAACAGTAAATTCCTTCCAACTATAAGCTAGCCCAATCGATCTTGAAACACAAATTTCCCTCCACACATAAGCCCCTCTAAAAATAAGCCCCTCAAAAGGGCCTTTGAAAAATATAAGCCCCGGGGCTTTGGAATTTTACAGTATGACATCATTCATCATGATGGTAAATGAATTTAATGTGCTTATGACACCTTTACTCCTTGGAAATTTAATTCAACGAGAACATTCCTCGCAGACAGAATGCTTAAAAAATATCTAACAAATGACAAATAATTTTGCAAGAGCTTTAACGATTTTTCATGTGATTTCAAATTCAGAAAAAGCAATATCAAGCCTTTTTTTATTCTTGTAGATTGCTTGACAATATCTATGGACGAAACACCAGTATAAATATAGTCAATCTTCCATAATGACTCAGAGATACTCAAGGAAGAACAGAAGTAAACATAAACGCGCGTCGGTTAGTTATTTGCAGACATCCTTATATTTACGAAAATACCTTGTCATTCTTTAAGTCGGTTACAAAAGAAAGTGGAAAATTAGTTTGGTGTTCCTTTATTTAAAAAAAATTATATATCATTATGGTGTCAAGTGAAGATTAATTATAAGTATTCTATGCGATATTTGAACACTGTACAAAAAATTACTGGCTAATTTGCAAAGATACATAGTACAGAGGTCTCCATCGTTACGCTCCATACATTGTTGTCACGAGTTTAGAAATATGACCTGCATGGGATTAAAAAACGCATATTTCTAAAATATCTTTAAAACTTAAAAAAAAATCTTGTTCTCTTTAGGAAGAGAATCTAACAAAGTGTTTAAAAACTCCAGAATTAAACAAAGTCAAAACATTCTTTCTAATAAAAAAACACTATTTCATAGCAATTAAACTTACAGCGGAACTTACGACATCGCCTGAGGTGGTAAAATTCTCTTGTAAAAGTTAAAAAGGCTTTAACATACAGGCGTCACCTTCGACACATAGTGTCACAGACCTTAAACGTAAAGTGGACGTAATATATATCACTATCTCGACAAAGTTTTTCGTATTAAGATCAGGTGCGCGAACCATCCACAAAATTATGGCCTTGCATTGAGGTTAGAGCAAAACACAACATCCTCCACTTCCAGATTCCTTCTGTCTTGTTTTCATTTGTCTCACGATCTCTGAAAACATTTCATCGACATTGCTACTGGTTTTAGCTGAGGTCTCGAAGTGCGGACATCCCCATTCTTCGGCTAGAAGTTTCGCTTCATTAGCAGACACCTCGCGTTCGTCGAACATGTCACTTTTATTTCCAACAAGAATCATTGGGACCGTGTCCATGTTTTTCACGCGGAGAATTTGATCCTTTATTGCCTTTAGGTCATTGAATGTTTGTCGGTTTAAAAGAGAGTATATAAGAAGAAATCCTTGACCATTTTTGATGTATAAATCTCTCATGGAAGCGAACTGTTCCGTGCCGGCGGTGTCTAAAATTTCCAAAATGGAGGGACTGTTATCGACGTCGATCTCCTTGCGATAAAAGTCTTCGATCGTTGGATCATATTTTTCCACAAATTGTCCGGTGACAAATTTAACTGTCAAAGCGCTTTTTCCAACTCCTCCTGAGCCTAAGACCACGACTTTATACTCTTTCAAATTCATCGTGTTGTCTGGGTAAGAAAACGCCGATGAGGGCTTCTGTTTGGCGTCGGTTAATATGTAACCACACGAAATATATTCCGATCCCCCGATATATGCGAAACAGAGACTCGTTCAAAGGGCCTTGGCAGAGTGTATGATTCTATAACATTCACGGAATATTTGTTGAATTTTATCACTTTCCGGTCAATGACGAATTTCCCTGCCTTTCCTCACACATCTTCGGCCATGGAGTCCTTCTTGGGCGTAGACTCGTAAGCGATGGTTTCTGGGAAATGAGGCGATGGTTTATATTTCACCCCCGCGGGAGTAGGTTTCGCCCGGATAACAAAAGGAGGGAAAACCTGGGCCAATAACACTTCCTTTTCTTGAACGAAACACCTTGACGTTCATGCTTTGTATTGTAAACACACCACTCCCAAAGTCAAAACTGTAAGCGCTTTGAGGCCAAGGCGAAGCGATGACGTTTTTCCTTGCTTCCTCGCGTGACTTAGGCATAGCGCGTGCGTGTCGACGCGGAAAACCGGGCTATATCCTGAAGAATATTTTAAAACACAAAAAGCTGACTTTTCAGCTAATGAAATCTGTTTGATGTTTTTGGGATGCACTAATAATTTATTCTTATCCCTTATGCATCGACTCCACTTTGATCCCGACCAAGCTCAATTGTTTGCTAAAAGTTCAAGGAAAGCCAACAGAAATTCTCGTTAGTATTAATTGCAGTTCCGCAGAGCACATAACAAAAATACCACTTATCAAACCCTAGAAAGTACAGAAGGGGAAGACAAAAGTTAATAAATCGCAAGATCGAAGGATTCTTGGCATTCACCATCTTCGGCACAAAAACCCTCAGGTACCGCAGGATAGAGAGACCCTCAGAGACTATAATGTGTATAATGGTTTGGTAGTAAGTAATATGAAGTGCGGACAGTTAGCTAGGTTATATATAGTATTTTCCATAAATTTTTCTGTTAAAAAAGAGCTTTTCGCCCACCTTGGCTTGCTTAATTTGCGCGCCCGACCAAAACCGCCATGCTACGCCGAAATGGCTGTGCGCATGAGTGAGGTACTGGCCACCGTACGTAACGTACGTATTTGTACGTACGTATGCAAAATTTTCATTATGCAAAATACTACCATGTGAACGGTACTTACAACTGTGGATTTCACCCACACTGACTAAAACGTAGGCACACCAGCACGCAAGACTCCATCTCTGGGAGCCACAAAAGGGTTGAATCGTAATTCTTGTTTATGTTGTCTGTGAGCAGGCACTCTGTTTGGGAAAAGAAAGAAAAAATCGGGAGGATCGTCGGAGCAGAGAGGGAAGTTCCCAGTTACCCCCTCGACCGAAGGCCTGTTCATCCCATTGACCCCAACGATTTCCACCCTTATCCTTCCCTTAATATAATCATTCTCCCGAAACTGCAGTCACACCCAAACTCGGCAGGCTCACTTGCGCGGCGAGCCCCGGGGAAATTTTTTAATTTTTTAATTCGCCACCAAAACTTTCCCCGAACTGGCACAAGTTAGCTTGCGTCACAGAAAGTCTAAATCCCTGTAGCCTGCATAGGCACTTTATAAGCCAAGCGAGACAAACGCAGCATTTTGCGCGAAGCGCGAGACGAGGGGCTTGTCGCGCTTCGCTCAAAATACCGCGTTTGTTTCGCTTGGATCATCAATGCTGTTATTCATATTAATGAGATTAATATTCACAAAATCCTTGATATATCGAGTTCTCTATTTGGGTCTCGAGTGACAAGTCCGGCTGCAATGCGGGCTATACTGGCGAGTCAGCCTGCTCGCACCCCATTGACTTCCCAAGGAGGAGTACAACAAAATAATATTTTTATATACCTGACAGTAAATTCAGCCTTGCTTCTTCTGTTTAGTACAGACTTTTTGGCCCTTTCCGACTCCGAATAAATCCTACTGTGTTACAATTCAAGTGGACCTTTTTGGCGGAACTTTCTTTTAGGGTTGTTTACTTTAGGATTGTACAAAACCTATCTAATTAATTCCCTACGATTTTCAGAAGTTGGCATTTCCCGGTTTCACTTCCCAAGTTAGGCTATTTTTGTAGAAAAAACGAAACCTAAAATTTTCGGATTGAAAAATGCGATCTGATCTAATGTAGTTTTAGAAATCTAAAAATACTCTGGATAACTCAAGAAGTGTTCACGGCTAAAATGTATATAGGAGGAAACTGTCGTTGGGTGCCTCTTGCGATCAGGCTCCGCGGTGGGGGAAAAGGCGAAAGAATTGGACATGATCGGAGCTTAATAGCCGAGAGGTAGCCAGGGTGGATTCGGCTGGCATCGCTCGCCGATTTTTGGTTCCGCCCCGTTTTTGCCTTTTCCCTGCAGAACGGAGCTAGTAAAAAGGCAGTTATGGGACGCAATTGACGTTTTCCAACGCCTTCCCTCTTCGTGAAGGTGGGTCGGTCGGTCGGGAAAAAAAAAAAAAAAAAGAATGAACACATGAATGCATCTTAAATCTCACGTTTAGTCTGCAATATAATCAGTTGGTAACGGATGTATATAACAGGACTATCCATGTCTAGAAGGATACAAAAACGAAGTATCGATGATAATTTAAGACAATTGGTGTTAATAAGACAAGATCGTGTGCTTGTAAATTAAAGTACATGCTTCTTTACAAGTGATTCTGGAATTTTTTTAATTTTTTTACTTTTCCAAAAAAATGGGTCGGTCGGCGGATTAGCCTGTGTACAGACGTCCCCACTCCCTCAGGAAAAATCGGGATTTTTCCTGAGGGAGGGGGGACGTATGTACATAGGCTATTGGGATGGCCTTACCACAAAATAAAAGTGACGCACGGAGTGGATTTGACGATTGCCTTATGCCCTGGCCTTATGATCAGTGGCAAACACATGTCACGATTGTACTGAACACATGGTTTTTAAGAAGAAACATTTCAAATACCTGTAAACATGGCGTTTTAAAAAAAATTAAACAAAAGGAGTGCAACAAACATCACCCACTTTGATACCCATCCAGCTCCAGCTGTTGTTATGGATTCTCTTTATAACGGATTCTGTGATTGGTTCTTTTCTCTTCTAATCGACACTTGATTGGATGATTTTCACTGCTCCCATGACAATCCTTTGTTTAACCACGCGTCTCCCTTTTCAAGTTTTTCATAGTCAACTTCTTTCAACCATTACGGATGATTAAGAAGGCAGCATGTCTTTACGTCTAATATGCTGGTTATTTTGGTGCCTCGCGGTCCATTTCGTCTTCATTTCAGAATCTGAGGCCGCTCTTGGAGTTTCTGCAGACCCTTGTTCTCCCGATCCTTGCTGGAACGGGGGTGTTTGCGCCGCGAACGGGTCTGCTTTCATCTGCAACTGTCAACATGGATTTAGTGGCCAGAAATGCCAACTGCGAAGTACAGATTGCCCAGTAAACTCGTGTGTAAATGGAATCTGTAGACTGGATAAAGCTGGAGCACCACAATGCTTCTGTACGCCTGGATTTACTGGGAAATTATGCGACATCAATCAAGATGAGTGTGCTTCCAGTCCGTGCAAAAATGGCGCTTTGTGTGTTGACGAAGTGAATGGTTATAAATGCGTTTGTAAAGACGATACCTATGGCCATCACTGTGAAATTCATCAAAGTGAAATACAGCAGTGCATAGCGCGATGTGATCAAGAACCTTGCTGGCGAAATTACTCGTTCTCCGTGCCAGTTCTTTGGGGATATGAAGAGAGCATTTGCAGTACGAAACATTCGTGTTTCGGTGGCGAGAATGACACGGAAGCCAACGTTTATGACACGTTTGTAGAGGTACAGTTAATGCCTTTGCAGATTCAAGTTGGAGACACACTTAATTTTACGGCTGACGAAGAAATCGTCGCTTATGCTGGTGGATTTGTGCCCCATCATGTGGTTGCTGCGGACGGCGCAAAAGCGTTCTTAGGCTGTAACGAGAGTAATGGAATTCCTCTCGTAAATAAACCAACCAACAGCGTTGTAGTCGACCTAGACGTTCTCAAGCTGGGTATCAACTATTTTATCGCTAATATTGACTCGACATTTCGCTGTGACTTTGGTTTACGTTTAAATGTGAGCGTTAAAGAGAACAATTGCAAAGCTCCCTCTTCCAGCGAAATTTGTTCCAGCAGAGGGCAATGTACTACAAACTTTACAACCCCACAGTATCGCTGTAAATGCTGCGGCGGCTTTAGAGGGGAATTTTGCGAAAAAGTAGACTATTGCTTCTCAAAACCGTGCAAAAATAACGCTACTTGTCAAAATATGGAAGGTTCAGCTGATGGTACTACTCATGTATGCATTTGTCTACCAGGCTATGAGGGAAGGGATTGCTCCAGGGTAACTGATATGTGCGTGTCTGTCCCATGTATGAATGGAGGGAGATGTGTACCCATGGTGAATAACTTTACGTGCCACTGTCCAAGAGGTTTCACGGGAAGAAACTGTGAAGTAAATATCAATGAATGTGCGTCTTTGCCCTGCATGAATGGCGGTACTTGTCTTGATGGCATTGGAGAGTTTTCTTGTTCTTGTCCCATGGGGTTTACAGGTATCAAAGCCACTTTTTATAATGGTAATTGAACTGAGTGGAGTGCAATTTGGTCTGAAATCATACGCGTGATTTCAAAATCGAACGAGCGCGCAGTGCGAGTTTGATTTGAAATCACAAGTATGATTTCAGACCAAAATTGCACGACACAAAGTTCAATTACCACTTTATTACATCCATTTTGAAATCGCAGGATTTAGTCAGTACTAACATTTTATTGATCGAGTAGCCGGTTTGTTAAAAAGCCAAAACAAAAAGGCTTTTACATCTCATTTTGTATTCGAAACAGAAATGATGCGATATAGAACAAAAATGGTGCGATTTAAAACAGAAATGATGCGATTTAGAACATGAATGACGCGATTTGGAATAGATGCGATTTAGAGCAAAATATGGTGCGATTTAGGAATAAATCACACTGCTGAGAGCCAATCAGATTGCACGGATAACCAGTGATTTCAAAGTGGATGTAATAAAATAAGTAACCATGTGGTTAATATTTTTCATTATTAATTGAAACTTCTATGAGTTTAAATTTTTTTGGCATCATTGCTTTATGATTTATTATTATTATGAAATCAAATTCATAAATGTTACTTGTCCTAAAAAACATTACTGAGAAAATATTAGAGCGATATTCTTATTAAAGATGTGCATGTGGTTTTCTTTAGTGAAAAATACCTGCAACATCACACCATTGGAAAACTGACAAGTAGACTTTTAAAGCCACAAAATATTTTCAAGGAACATATTGTGTCTCACAAAATTTTTCCAAATTATCTCAGGGAATAGGGTCACGTTACTGGAACTCTGAAAGGCAATAAAAAACAGATCAAGTTAGTTAAGGGTTCCAGTTATCAGGGTCAATTTAAAATTCAATTTGCCATATTAAGAATTGATAGTTACTGATTTTTCAGCACTTCAGTGTCTGGTGCAGTGCAAATTTAACTTATTTCATCAGAAATGGTAACATGAGCATGATAAAACTTAATCTGTTCATTTCACCAATTAAAATCAAATTGCTTTAGTGTTGAACAGTGTTAGGTTTAGTGTTTTAACGCTTATACAACAAGAAGAGCTAATGGCATGGCATCCAAGTGGAGTTGAAAGTAGAACCACAATTCAAGTTATCGGGGTAAATTTCAGTGACTTTTTGATCAAGGGAAAAGATATTTGGTTCGAGTAAGCTGGGAATTCAAGTTATCCAAGTTTGCGTTAATTGAGTAATAATGACTGAAAAGTGGGGTGAAATCTAAGGGAAATTGGACTTAGTTCAAGTTAGCGGGGATTTCGAGGTTATCGGGGTTGTACTGTATTCATAAATTATCGTCAGGGCCGGGTCTAGACTTGCCCAATAACCCCTGGCACCTTAGTTACTTTGCTCTTAGGTGATCAATAGGAAATGATATCTTTTTCATAGAAATCCTGTGTTTGACAACCTGGATTTCACAGGTTCTGAGCATTGGACTCCCTTTGATTTTTCTTATAGCACAGCCTTAACTGTTTTTTTTTCCCGTCAGGTTCTCATTGTGAGGTCGACATAGACGAGTGTTCCAGCTCACCTTGTGTTTATGGCACATGCATTGATCAAGTAAATAGTTTTAAGTGCCAATGTTCACCAGGATATTATGGTATTAAATGTGATTACAATCTTGATGAATGCCTGTCAAGTAAAGGCAGTAACCCTTGCCACAATGGAGGCCGATGTATTGACGGAGTCAATAGTTACCAGTGTGATTGTGGACCAGGTTTTAAGGGTACCCACTGTGAGATAGATGTTGACCTCTGCAAGGAACCCAACATGTGCATCAATTCAGTGTCATGCACTGATAAGGGTCAAAGTGTTGAGTGTGTATGTCAAGCTGGATTTACAGGTTACAACTGCGCCGTCAACATCAATGACTGTCTTTCACAGCCATGCATGAACGGTGGTACTTGTAGGGATAAGGTGAATGATTTTGAATGTATTTGCCAGGAAGGATTTGGAGGACAAACTTGTGAAGGTCAGTAAAATTCACCTCATTTATTTATTTTATTTTTTATTTTTTTATTTCATTTTTAATGAAACAAAGGCAAGAATAAGAACATAAATTTTACCAACAACGTATTACATTATATATAAGGCCAACTCTCACTTAACAGAAATCTTAATAAGATGCACCCCTCCCATAGAGATGACACTTGCTGGTGACTGCCATTCACTAGTCAGTCATTTTTTTGTTACTCTCTACAAAGCAGAAATCTCTCTTTGACAAACAATTAGCACTAGTCTCCTCTCGGTCCATTGTGAAGAGAGTAGATTTTGAAGCTGTTAAAGTGCAGGGCTGTCATTTATGGTAAATTATGTCATTAATGGGGTAACATTTGAGTTCAAGTAATAATAACAATAAAATAAAATAGGAAACTTCAGGTCTTAATGTCATCTAAGAATTAATTCCTAGATCACTAAAAATTTGGCTTGCATGAAATTTTTTCCTCCATCGTGCAAGCCTAATGTCTGCCCTTTTCCATCTGATTTTTGGCACCTGATGTTTGTTTGATCGTATTAAATTTTTAGAGTTAAATAAATTAACTAGTGTTATTGAGGGGCATTCCTTATGAGAAAACAAAAGTTTTCACCTTCCAAACTTTAGTCAGTGAGTTCTTTATGGAACACTATTATTGTAAAGAAACACATCTTGTTTTTATGTCAAATGCAGATATGGCAGGTGCCATTCCTTCTGAAACATTTCACCAACAGTTAAGCCTCAAGTTGATGACTGAAGACTGCAAACTCCTGCTGGCACAGGTAATACATGTTTTATGTAGGGAGAAAAATTCACGAATCTCTTCAAGAAAATCGCTGTTTTATTCCCTCTCTAATCTGCCATTAACTAAAAAGTGCCAACAAGAAGTTTTGAAATTTTCGAGGTATTATAGTAGTGCAAGGTATTGGCAAAATTCCGGGAAAAATGTAACAAGGCCCTAAGAAATCAATCGGCAGAGTACCACTTGAAAAAACAGAAGCGCTGTGCAAAGGATTCTCCTGTGTCGTGTCTCAACCGAGACTATACTGTAAAAAAATCCTCTTTGCCTGAGCCACCACTGACACAGCATCGTAACATATTCAAAAATCATGTTTCTACCAAAGACGTGATAAATACCCAAAATCAGTGTCAGATCTGGATATATCTAAAGAATGCATGCTGTGTACAACTAAACATTGTACTCTGAGATCACATAAACCTCAACAGCACTGTACGAAGATGTTTAAAGCAAAAACCTCTAAGATAACAGCAGCTATGGAAAACGATCATAATTGCTTTTATGGGATTTTGAGCAGACATATCTTATAAAACTGACAATTTTATTCAACAGGAATACGCACATACTGAATAAATTGTCTGTTGCATAAGTTTTTACATATTTTACAAACAATTTTCTTCCCTGGTAGAGAGAGGCAAAATTTACCAAAAGAAATAAGGGGAAAATTCTCCTTGTCCCCTTGGTAGTTACAATTAAACGAACCAATCAGCTTAATTTGCGTCTTTGTAAAAATATCAACCAATCAGTGCTCGAGGGTCAGATCCTGATTCTGTCGTCTGTATGAAAGTGAGATTCGAGGCCAAAGTAACCAGAGGGTTTTCTCTCTCCTCGATGCTTAATTTGCGTCTTTGTAAAAATATCAACCAATCAGTGCTCGAGGGTCAGATCCTGACCCTGTCGTCTGTATGAAAGTGAGATTCGAGGCCAAGGTAACCAGAGGGTTTTCTCTCTCTCCTCGATGCTTAATTTGCGTCTTTGTAAAAATATCAACCAATCAATGCTTGAGGGTCAGATCCTGACCCTGTCGTCTGTATGAAACTGAGATTCAAGGCCAAGGTAACCAGAGGGTTTTCTCTCTCTCCTCGATGCTTTGCAGCTCACTCTCTCCTTCCTGAAGAAAAACTCCACGAAAAACCTCTGGGATTAGGGTACCTTTTTTTTAATTCTTACAACGTAAATATTGTGCATATGTCATTAATTTTCTTGAGTATAAATTCACACTTTTGCACAAACATTCATACGTGTAGTTCTTTTCCTTTATAGAGAGTAAGTGACCCCTAGAAGTAAAAATTAAGCCATAGTATTAAAAAGGATCACCTACATGAATTGTACATTTATGTCACAGTTCAGGTGTAAACTGATGCATCTCAAGTCAGTAATAAACCAGTCAGGGTTCCCTACTTGGATTTAGCCCACTGATTGAGGACTGCTTTTTTTTTTCAATTCAAAATTGGAATCATCTCAATGCTGAATCCCAGCCTTTATTTTAAGTTGACTGAATTTCTCTGTGTTGTTTTACCAGGGAGCTGTTGCAGTTTCACGTATAAGCCAAGGAGTGACCTCTAGCATTGCCAAGGCTTGCAACTGTAGCTATAGTGTTGCAAACATTGTTGATGGATCAGTGTTACTTCAGTGTAGAGACAGTATCAGTGCAGAAGTAAGCATGGAAATCAAACCTGTTAAGGGTCATTCAGTGAATCAGCTCATCTGCCAGTTTCATAACCTGCTTATTCAACACAAGAATGTCATTGACTTAGGTAAGTTCCTTCCAAGGTGTGCCTTTTTAATCAGTAGTTGGAAGCAAGATAGAAAGAATTGAACCCGTCGACAGTAGATGGGTGTGGCAATGGTGCCCTTTCAAACTGAGGGAGCCACTAGCAATTGCCAGAAGGTAACCGTGACAACCCTGTTAGCGGCAGGTCCCCAGGGGCTCTCAGTTGGGGTCTCTTTTTCTGGTGATTTCTCTGTACTAATGACATCAAAGCTAGCTAGTTATGAAAAATATTATTAGCTGTGAGAGTTGAGCCAATCAGAAACCAAGAAATATTTTGAATAAATAATTATAAAAAATATTATTATTCCTTAAATGATCTAAAAGATACCTAGGGGTGTTTAATAGATAGGTGCCATTTACTCTCATAACTGTAACTCCACAAAATAACTCATAACTCCACAAAATTAATATCTTTTCAGTGAATATATCACCACAGTGTATAAAATAATAGTAGACTATCCAGTCCATCCATTGATATGTCTATGTTGTTAAGTGGTCCAAATTGTTTTTTAAAAGCTCAGTGTTGATGTCTGAATCCTTACTTAGAACTTGGCATTGAACAAAATACAATGCACCAACTTTTGTTGAGCAAACACAAAACTTAATAAATTGAATGAGTTTGCCCTGTCACTATTTCCTAGTATTTTGGATAAACTGTTATGTGGGGCATCTATTGGACAGGAGACGTTTATTAGAGAGGGGCTTTTATGGCAAAATCTAAGAGTGTATTGGTGGGGTGGGGGGTTGTTTATTAGACAAGACTGAGGCTTTTTTGAGAGAGGATGTCTATCAGATCAATTATGGTATTTTAATTCAGTAGCTTCACATGTCATTTTTCTTGTTTTTCCTCACCAGGTTACAACACATTTGCCGTTAGAGTGCTTAGTGACCTCTCTTCCTGTGGTCACTTAAAGCAACAAGAGAGTGTGGTAAAAAGCGATGTAAAAGAATCCGATGGAGTGAGCAGTTCCAGAAACTTGGCTGTGACGGTTTCTTTAGTGTGTGCATCCGTAGGCCTCATAGCAGCAGCTGTTGTTGTGTGTTTGAAGTGTCGCAGAGCACGTCCTCCAGTTAAAAGACACTCATCCAAGTAAGTGGTACTTTTTGGATACTACAGCATGGTCATCAGAGCCAACAAATAAGAACCCCATTACCCCTCCGTAATTTCTGAACCCTTTAAGCCTTAAGAGGTTATCACTATTGATTTTCTTCCTTGTTATATCTGTGCTGTGTAAAACAGAGTGGTCACGGTTATTAAGGATAAAATCACAGCAACGAATCAACTTGATACTTACAGCTGTTTCAGATAACACATGACTTGTATTGTCAAAAAAGTTTCAGGATTTTGGCTTTTTCCTCTATGTCAATCAAACTGTTACCATAGCATCCGATCCTTGGGTGTCAAATAAAGGCGGCAGTAATGAGCAGAAGCTGCAAAATTAAATGTTTGCGGGAATTTGTTTTCACTCTCTCATATCTGTGTTTCTTATGGATTTGGAAGCTAGGAACTACTTCACCTTGGGAATCTAAACTTGCCATGTTTCAGTAAGAAGGGAAAAAAACTTAGAAGCTAAAACGTGAAAACTTAACATCACACAAAAGAACATCATAGCACAAATCCTCCCGACACACTACACAAAATGGATCGACATCCACAAATCGCAAACCATGTCTGTTTCCTAAGAGATCCGTGAGAAAGCACCGCGCCTTCAGATTTTGATTGATTTCGCAGAAAAACCTTAAGTCCAAAGACGTTTTTGATATCACAGGTTGCGTGTTTTCCGAAACAGCTGTAAACAATATTTTCCTACTACCTCTGAGTAGAGGAAATGTAACTAGACTCATGAAAATAAATATATTTATGTTAGGGTTTATAGGGATATGCCCATTTTCTGTGCTGTTTTTTTTTTTTTTTTTTTATGAGCTTACCATTCAATTTCTTTGATGTGGATTACTTAGTGCTTGTTTTTGCCCTTTCTGGAAATGATGTTTGTTTCTCCTGAAAATGTGTCAGGCACACCAGACCATTCTTTTTTGTTCAGTTCCTTTAGCAAAACACGTTATATCAACTTTTTTCTTAGTATTTTGATTTCTGCCGTTCCTGTGTATAATCTTTGTGTATGCTGCAAATGCACCAGGCACAATAATTAAGACCATCATTTTTTGTTGAGGCTGTTGACGAGGCTCGAAGAGCGAAATATATTTCGTAGCCTGCGAGCAAGCTCTCCTATTTGGGCGAGTGAAGCGAGCCTCGCGAGAACGCGCGAGCGAGCGGTGAAGCCGCGAGGGGCACCTCGCTCGCGCTTTCTCGCGAGGCTTACTTCACTTGCCCAAATAGGAGAGCTTGCTCGCAGGCTATATATTTCGAGGATTTTAAAACTTCTAGAACATTTTTATTTTTACATTTTACACTTCGTATACGTTCTTCGAATGTGGTAAAGACGTGATGTCTTATTTTGCAAGTAGTTCAAGTCATTTTTCTTTCAATCCCTTCAACAAAAATCGTAATAGCCTTCTCTATTCAATAGAGCCACAATCATTAAAAACAAGTTGAATTACACACTTTTTACTTAGGTATCCTACTGACAAGAGGTCATCGCATTAGGAATAATCTATGACTTCATTTAAAGTTTGCTAGTTACATTTAAACAACTAACACTGGAAACATTTTTACTTAACAGGGGAGAAAACCAGATGATAGAAGATTTGAGTGCTGACTTGCTGTCCGCTGTTGCTCCAACACCGAAGTCAATGTATCGCACAAGCGGTGGTTATCACAATGTGGCTTTTTCAGGAAGATTTAACCCTGAAAATCCTGTCAAGTCTCGAAAAGTGTAATGTTTACTTTTTAATTGTACATAGTTTTATCCTAGGGAAAACAAACCTATGGTGAGAAAAGTGCTTTATTTTCCAGAGAAAGGTTTTAGTACAGACAACATTCTACAGGTCACTGGTTTATTGATATATTTTAGATGCTGTTAAAAGGAGACACTTTTGATCCTGTTTACTTTTGCATAGGTTCATGATGAAACTAACGGCTTTGATCTGTGCAATGCAACCTAGGCTTTTAAGAATTCGTCAATTTGCAAGTGCCTTTTGAGTACTGTGTTATTTTAACAATTGGTGTGTGTCTAAAATAGAAATGTAATAGATTCTGTTAGGTTGACATGGTGTAGAAAGGAAGTAAGATTGAGAGATGAAAGTTGTCCGGTTCTTCATTCAAGTGAGTACAGGCTCATTGAATTCTAGCAACTCACAGTAATCTAGGAAGAGAAAGTGCATACTAGTCAATTTTTTAATATCAATTTTCTGTTCATAGAATCAGCTGAAAAGTCACATGTTATCAGAGTTGCGTGTTTACTAGGTTATAAATAATGTAACTTTATAGTAATTATTATAAGCCTGTCATAAATGCGTAGAAGGTTTTCTTAGTTAAGTTTAGCTGGGAACATTGCTCAGTAAACTTTATGTTTGGCCATGGGGGCGGTCTTAGGCTATTTCCACGGATATTTTTTAAACCGCATATGCTTTTTACATGAATCGGCCTTCCCTCCACACGAAACCAGTGAATCCGAATCAAAAGTAAGTCAGGATTCGAGTGGACATGGCCCTAATTACATGCAACTTGACTCATGTCATGGTTGTAGATAAAATAAGGTGGTTAATCATCATTGAATGAATCAATTTATATTTTAGGCTGTTACAGTCTTTGCTTTGTTCGCTTAATTTCAAAGGACTGCAATGTCAAGATTAAACTGCTAAATATTGTTTTTCATAATGTAAAGTGCAACAATGTTTTCAGTTCAAGGCAGTCAAACTGAAATTGCAAACAATTTGACGCATTCTGATGTTTTGAGTTAGGTCGTGTGGCTGGGAACAAAAACTTACATGGTCCCTAACGGCCTGGCTATGTCCCTTAATTATATTTGTGTCCGGTTTTGGATAAAGTATGAAAAGTTATGTTGTAGATATTTGATTGAACATATGATCTACGAATTTTCATTGGCTATTAAGTCTCGCGCCACTTTCTCCACCAATAAGAACGTATTTTCTTGCATTGGAAACATTCGGTAGGTGTGATTGGTTCATGGTATTGTCTACGCCTTTTGTGGTTGGTTGATATAGGTTGGTTGTTATCAAAACAAAAGTACGGACTATGACCAATCACAGCAGAGACACAAAAAAGATAAACCAATCAGAATGCGAAGCACTGAAGTACAAGTTGCAGACGTTTAACTCGGGAAAAGAATCGTATCGGGGATTTGGGCGGTTTGCGACGCAGGCTTGGGATATAACACCGAAGTGACAGGGTGTTCTTTACCCCCAAAGTTTCATTTTTTTGTGAATCGCACGGTAACTGAGGCCAGGAAGGTGGTCGTCTACCGGGAAAGTAAAAAAACTCCCTTTTTCGCTTCTCTCTTTCCCCCTAAAACGGCTGATACTTGGGCTACCACCTTCCATAAGCGACCACTTTGTCGTGCACCAAGTGTGGTCGCTTACAAGAGAGTTGACTGTATGTAAAGTGGCAGGGACTTTTCAGCTTTTTTGCCATTGTGAATATTACTTGTAAATAACTTTTGCTCGCTGTGTATTATTTATACTTATAGTAGGTTAACAACTGTTTTGAATAAACCTATTTTTTTGGATGGAGTGTAGAAAATTCATTTCATGACCGGTTAACTAAATCCAATTCAGAAATTTGATTGGCTGTCTGACCTGTCCCAAACTTACGCTAACTAAGTTTTAAAGCAAAGTATTCAGTCCACCTTTAAGCGTAGAAAAAAACAATTTGTCAATGAAATGCTAAAACCAGTGAGGACGTCGGGAAATTACTATGGTTTTTTAGCATTTCATTCGTTTATCAAAACACAATTTGAATGAGCCAGTTTTTCCTACAACAAATTTCGTGCTGTTCTTTGCGGCGTGCCTTCAATACCGAGGTGTCTGCAGTTCGCTTCCCTAAGGTCAGGCTCTATTTTCGTTTCGGTTACTGGGTAAATTCCCGGCGGGCAAGGCTACGTAAGAGAGAGTGCATCTGAGTGTCGTTAAGGGATGAAGTGCGTAATGTGAAAGCGAGTCGTCAGCCTCCCACGCAGACGTTCTTAGCGGTTCGTAACTATGCCTTGCATGTTTTGTTCATGCCGCGGCTTTCACGTCTGTCTGTAGGTCCTCACTGGCATGTTGTATACACTCAGTCGTTTTCAGGTAACATCTCCAATTACCCGTGTTCCTTCCTCGTCATGTATTCCCCAACAAGAAAGTGGCTACGCAATGACTGTTCCAGGTGTGGAGAGGACAGACAGACGGCGTTGTTTCCACTAACTACTAGTTTAATACATTGAACAGAAATGAAGGCAATTTTTCCAGCAATTGTCGCCAAAGGAATATTTCTAGATGAAGCGTTTATTTGTTTGAGATCATTCTCTCAAGGCTTTTACTTTCTCTTTTTTCCAGCGCAAAAAAGTCTGTTCACAAGCTAAGGAACGCTCATTTTCGGGGTTTGCCTTGGCCGGAAGCGGAGGTTTGTGTGAAAAGAGGAAAGTAGAGGCGAAAAAGGGGGAAACGGGATACATGAGAAACAGAAAAATTAAACAATAGGGTGGAGAGGAGGGGGGAAAACAAGAGACATTAGAGACAGATGAGGAGAACAGAAGAAAACAGTTCGTCTGTTTTGTTTTCCCTTGCTTCCATTCCAACCTACTCCCCGACTTAGCAAAATCCTAGATCAGATTGTAAAACAAGGTTTCACGTCTGCATTCTCGATTCCTTTCTTCACTGTCCGTCTCCTGCGGGCACGTTCACTAGCAGCATCGTCCCAATTGCTTGGATCAATTTCGCATGTTTTGAGGTCACGTTTGTTAGCTTCCATGAAGCGCAGGGCGGGGCGCCCGGCTTTCCTGACTCCTGTTTTCAATTGTCCGAACAAAACTTTCTTGGGGATGCGTCCATCGTATCATCCATGCGATGAACATTCCGAGCCATCTCAGGCGGCGTTGGCTGCAAAGGGAAGGCATGCTGGGGATATCTCACTGTTGCTGATATGGTCTTGCCACTTGACGCCGAGGATGCGCCTGAGGTATCGCAAATGGAAAGAGTTCAAGCGGCGTTCTGTCTCATTTAGGTGGTCCAAGTTCACTGCCGCAGAGCAAGGTGCTGAGAACGCATGCCTGGTAGATATAGATATACATTTTGGTGTTCTCAGTCAGGTATTTGTTTTTCCAGGCTCTCTTTTTTCAATTTGGACGTGGTGCCGGTGCTTTGCTGATTCTTCGGGAGATTTCTGAGTCAAAGCTCGAGTTCATATGGAGATGATTAAATCGAAAGTGTGGTCGCCGATTTTGATTTCAGGGGCTTGGCTGACATCCTGGGTACTCATGCTCACATTGGTTTTCTTGAGGCTGATTCAGTGAGGCCAAAGTTTTCACACTTGATGCCGAATTTGTTGATGGGCCTCTGCATTGCTGTCTCGGAATGTGTTGCCAAGGCAGGATCATCAGCAAAGAGCATGTCAAGCACAAGTACAGTTTTGACTTTGGTCTTGGTGCGGAGGCGAGCCACGCTGAAGAGTTGCCGGTACACACCGTCAGTGGAAGAGTCAAAGGCATGGGACAAGAGGAGGAGAAAAAGATTCCAAAGAGTGTCGGGGCTAAGACACAGCCCTGTTTCACTCCGCTCTTCATACACGGTGCCCCTCATGCTTTCGTGGTAGGAGACAAACAGTGGTTGAGGAGCTTGGAGGAACATCCTATCTTCTCTAGGAGCTGGAACTGACCTTTTCTAATCACAAGGTCAAACGCCTTGGTCTCGTCAATAAAGACTAGATAGAGCGGCTTACCATGTTCACGTGACTTCTCCTGTAGCTGGCGCACAGTGAAAATCACATCCGTGGTGGATCTCCCCGCCCGGAAACCGTACGAGGACTTAGGGTATACTGCGGTCAGCAATTGCTTGCAGAGCAGCACGCGGGCGACAACTTTGCCGGTAATACTCATGACAGAAATGCCTCGATATACACGATAGTTGTTACAGTCTGTTCAGACTGAGCGGTCGCCTTTGTTCTTATAGAGCTTGATGATGGTGGCGTCACGCATGTCTTGTATGACGGCGCCTTCATTCCAAGCTGTGGAATTAATTTTATCAGGGGCATCGCGGCCGGGAAACTGAACTCCTTTCAATTCGATTTCGTTTCCGTAAGTGACGAACGCGGATCCGTTAACAATGATTACCTCTAGTTTTTTAAAATAA
Organism: Porites lutea; assembly: GCF_958299795.1. NCBI lineage: Eukaryota > Metazoa > Cnidaria > Anthozoa > Scleractinia > Poritidae > Porites > Porites lutea. The sequence goes on from NC_133210.1 coordinate 3,803,069, forward strand.
TCGCCTGTTGTCTACTAAATTGAGCTTTAGTGGCCCTGTTCCCCGGGGGGGGGGGGGGGGGCACTTGGGTATTTTTTGGGTGAATGTGCCGCCCCGGGACTCCAAATTGGCATGCCGTTCTAAAAAAAATTTCCCCTAAAATTGATACCCCGTTCTAGAAATGGGCCAATTTTTTATACTCCGTTCTAGAGTGCAAAGAGTACAACAGTTTGTTTGTTAACGCATTGAACCGTATTTTTAAAAGCAATCTGTCCTTGAATAATTTCAAATGGCTGCTTACAAAACTGGATCTTTCGTGCGTTCGAAATATTATACCCCGTTCTAGAAAACGCCTCTGAAATGGATACCCCGTTCTAAATCAGGAGCTTCAAAATCACGACCCCGTTGGGCGGCACATACCCGTATAGGTAATATATGGGAGTACACCCCCCCCCCCCCCCCGGCCCTGTTCCACCCATCGACCTGTGCCCGTCTGTAATAGTATGCAGGACAGTAGAGTTAGGTTTACATGACATACAAACCGACAGTCGAAGGTAAGTCCCATGATGCTCAGCTGTCGGAAGTAAACAAAGGGATTTGTTTCGTTTTCAATCGTTTGTGTTGATTTCGTGCCTTTGAAGATGTTAAAACCTCGATAAACATTCCGGCCTGTTTTTAAAACTTTTTCCTAGATTCTGAGAGAGTTTTCAGGTAAAGTTTTAATCTGCTTGTTGTGTTCTGTAGCCTTATTACCGAGTCTGCTGCTGCATTGTAGAGATCGGCATAATGTTTTATTTTGACAAAGTTAAAACGAATATTGCACGTACAATGGAAATGAATATACATAGATTGTTATAATATATACTATAAAAGTATGAAAATTTGGGAGAAACATTGTGTATTCTGTTCTCTTGACAGATTTCTCGTTTACTGGTGAAATAAAGCACTGAGGAAGATTTACATTTGTATGAGGTCACTACAACCTTCACATTTTACTGATGGAAGTCTGCCGGTTTTTGTATTTCCACAATCGCTGACTTTTTATGCTGATGAACAGGCCAGTCACAAGCAAGTTCTTACGGTTTACAACCCTTACGAGTTCGCTTTACGATTTAAAGGTACGGAGTTTAACAGATTATTAGACTCAAGGTCGTTAACTAATTGTACATGTCATATTACAAAATAATTTTAGCTTACATCTAAAATGCTTATTGTAATATTGAATTGCATGAAATGCATACTCAACCTTGATTGGCATACGTGGACTGCTGATTTTAGGGCGTTCAATTTACATACCGGTATCTTACTAGGCGTTTTTATTTCAGTCTTGTGCACAGCTCCAAGCAGATATATTGTGGTAGATTCGGATGGTGTAATCAAACCCAGATGCTGCATTGACATGTAGGTATCATATTTAAGAATTATTCCACGAGTGCGCGTTGGATATGAGTTGGCTATAATCATCTCACATCCAACAAGCACGAGTAGCATAATTGTTTTATTAAAAACACCCCAAAATATCGAGAATTCTTCCTGACTTTATTTGTAAAAACAACCAATTTTCAGCTTGTTTTTAATTTTGAGCAGACGTGTACAGTCACCACATTTGGAGAGCGTGGTATGATTGCTCATATACCATGATGGCTAACCCAATCAGAGCTCTAGAATTGCATTATCCAATGATTCAGTTTTTTAGTAAAAGTAAGGTGAAGGTGCACACGAGCGAAGGCCCACACGGCCGGAGCTTATTTTCGGTTTCCATGGCATGAAGCAAGCCCAGGAGTATTGCTACTTGCCCCTGGATGGGATGCTTGTCCATAGCAGGGTTACCACCCAGGAGTATGTTGCCGGTACCCATTTATACACCTGGGTGAAGAGAGACAAAGTGGAGTAAAGTTCCTTGTCTAAGGAAACAACGCGACAAGCAAGAGATGAACATTAGACCTCCAGATCCAGAGTTTAAGGTGTTAACAGCTTGGCCACTTACGCCTCCACAATAATTAAAAGTAGTTATAGCCCAAATGTTTTCTGGATATTTAACTTGTCACTTATATTTTTACAACAATTTACAACTCCCTGATTGGTTGAAAGGTGGGATCTATGAGAGTATAGACTATAGAAATGATGTACTGGTAATGACTGCAGTTTACATACATGTACTAAGTAGATTATTAAGGACCACAAGTTTATCAGTTGTCAAGTGTTACGCTCTCCAAATTGAGTCTCTACTCCATTCCACTCTCCACTATTTATCTGCGTGCAGCAGTTTTCCAAGAAACTTCACTGGAAATGGAGGTTAAAACTATCAATGTTATTATATAAAAAAATAGACAATCACTGTTCCAGACCACAGAAATGACAATGGTGTGTTTAAAACGTTACTGTGAAACTTGAGTTTAGAACATTATGATTTCATTGTTATGGCCTATAAGGGCATGAAACCTACACTAGGGAAAATAGTTTTGTCTATTTGTCAAATAGTCAAGTTGTACCTTTTAATCTCTTTATCTTTAGAGTGATACGCCACATTGACATTCAACCTGGCGTTACACAACAAGACAAGTTTAGACTTCACATCTTTGAGCATGGCCTTCAAGATGTTATTGGGAAAAAAGAAATCATTGCTGTGCTTCAGCCCAGCAGAACTGAACCAAAACAGGTAAATGCCAGTCAGCTATTGTGCCACAACCGGAGTGTCAAAAAATACTTGACACAGTGGTAACTTGTTTACTACTTACAAAAAGTTTCCCAAAAATCAGGTTGGAAAGCTAATGGAACAGGACTTCAAACTGTGTGAGCTGCTTGCCCCAAGGATAAGCTGGAATTCACATTTTTTTTCTTTTTTCGGAACCCTGTACTTGTGAGAATTCTTTCTTTAGTTTGTTACATTATTTTTTTATATTATTTTGTAGAGTTTCATTGGAGAACAGTCAGTTAAATTAAGCGATCTTAGGATTTGTTAAATGTGAATGAATTTTCCTGAGCTTGTGAAAACTGATTATTTTTCACTCATAAAGCTTGGCTCCCACTACAACAGTACTGACCAAGACACTCTTCCAATATAAAAAGTTGCCAGCAGCTTTTTTTCCCACACATCATAACAGTATTACTATTCCAGGCAGAACCAGTGGTTATGCCGCAGGTAGGTAAGTGAATATAAGAACCAGGCTCAAATGGTTTCTCAATAATTTTTTTTCACATTTTTTAACATATAGAAGAGCAAAGAACGACCATCTACAAGGAGGGGCACACAAAGAATAGGAAGTAGTAGTGTCACTGTTGAACAATTTGCCGACTCAGGTAAGGTTTTTATCCATAGGTATGAGACTCGTGCATAAAGGATTAGAAATCTGATTACTAGAAATTATTTAGACTAGTCAGATTCTCATGGCTGTTTCCTCAGTCTCCATTGTTTTGTTTTGGATTGTTGTCATGAATTGTTTTGGGAAGTAGGGTCACAAGTCTTTGTTCTCTAGGCGGTATCTTTACAAGATAAGTAGCCCCACCTAATGTCCAAAGCAGGGGGATCCTATGCCTGGCGCCATTTTCGAGAGCCAACACTGCTCTAGTTATAACATCATCAAATCGTTCTTCATCCACTCCCATGACTTCACATAAACCTGATTTTTTTGGCATAGTTGCCAAAGGTCAGGGAAAATAAAATTTCTTCAAGGTCAGGGAAAAGTTGTATTTTAAGAGTACATGTTTATTCTTTTCCCAGTTATACCTTTACTGTTTTCTAATATTTAAAATTCTTTTATGCATTTTACGCACATGAATCGTGTTGTATTGGTTGAATATTGTTCATGAAATTGAATGACAAGCCGATGCTGGCTTTTCAAGAACATCAATTTGTTTTACACTGCACATGAGTTGCTGAAAGCATAAATAAATGGGTGGAGGGGATTGCTGTGAGGGGAAGGTTTAGTCCATCAGCAGGTCAAATGTACTGTGTGAGATAGTTAATTCAGTTGGTCAGGGAAATTTTACATATTTTGTCAGAAAAAAGTCAGGGAAAAGTCAGAATTTCAGAAACCTCTGGCTGTGGCAACCACGATTGGAGGGGTGGAGGAGGGGGGGCAGATTGGGTTTTCCATCCTGCCCTCAGGGGTCCTGTAGGCTAGCAGAGGGTAGGAGTCACCTTATGTCTCCTGTTGGTAGAGGATACCTGTACCCCTCTACTTGTAGATTCTCACTTGTGGCAAAAAATTGAGCTATTATACCACTACCTTAAATGCCTTTAGTTATTTTTTAGAAATAATTAACAAGATAAGCAAGAACCAATGTGTGAAAACATGTGAAAAGGAAGTCCAAGTTAACGATCATGAATAGTTTGTGCAAAATATTCAATTTGAGGAGTTCCATAGGGTATCATCTCCTTCCCTTTGAACTCTTTGGGATGCCTTGGTATAATGATCGATCATTCCTCTACCACAACCTGCAATTTTGGACAAAAATCATACTCCTCTGTGTAAAAATGATGGTAGGTATACCCTAGTTCACATCATTCTCTAAAAATAGCTGTTGTCTTTATTCAATAAACAGGATTTGGAGGTCAGAATGCTCCTAGTTTGTGGGTAATTATGATGGCTGTTGTCTGTATTATTGCTCTCATGTTGCCACTGGAAGGAGACAAGCAACGTTCAGATCTAATACCACAGTATTTACATTTGTCTGTCAACCAGAAATTGTTGGCTGCCTTTATTTTAGGTAATCATATAGTTATTTTATTCATATTATCCAAGGTCAAACCCTTTTTTAAAAGTGGTTATGGTATTGTTAATGTCAGAGAAATAATATTTCAGTAATAATAATAATAATCGGGGAATCCAGAATCCTGGAAATTTTGGCTTGTGGAATCCAAAATCCTTGGCTCTAGAATCCATAATTCAGCTCAAGGAATCCAGAATCCCACTAACGATTGGAATCTGGCGTTTAAGAAACCATCCCATAGCTTCCAGATTTCAAAGTTTTTCGGGAGGATCATTCCCCTAGACCCCCTTTAGATGTGCCTTGCTGACCGCAGGTCTTGCCCTAGCCTGCAAACAAGCTCTCCATTTAGGTGCACGAAGTGAGCTACACTAGCGAGCCCTTGCGTGCCACTCGCGCGTGTACTTTTCACCATATCTCCCAAATAGAGAGCTTGCTGGTAGGTAAGGCTTGCCCCGGCCATACAGTGGCCTTGCTATGGCCCTTTCATTTAATTTTTTGAAGCACAAAATGTTTTAGCCACTAATAAAGCATAAAATTTCCCCGGTCCCAGAGATTTTCTTTTCTTCTGTTACTCAGTTTCTCCTTAAGCAAGAAAGCTGACCCCTGAAACCAGGGTACCCGCGTAGCAATGTACACCATACTACAATAAATTATAATGGGCCATTCGTGAGTTGCCCAAAGCCTCTGTTTCAAAGCGAGGCTAAGTGTGAAGCCATTGATATGAAAGTGATTCTTTATTCTCGTGCAAATAAAACACATTTTCACCTGAAAGGTTTTGCACTTAGCCTCGTTTTAAAAGGAAAATCGGAAATGGCTTAAATTAAGTCTTCACTACGTAGATCGAAGCCATTGTATTTGAAGTATAAAATCTTTTTCAGGTCTTATAACGATGGCTATTCTGAAGACATGACGATGGTTGACGAGTCTTTCCAAAAGGCAAGATAATTGATAAGCTAGGCAACAACAACAAAAAAAACCACTTAAAGCTGAAATGTTAGTGGATGCATTGCTTTAGACCACTTAGAAATTAAGTCCTGATTTTCCATGTCTAAAAAGATATAAAATTATTATTAATGGCTAACGCTGTGCTAAATTTCGTTAGGTTTTTTTTAAGTAGCATTATTCTTCATGATTTTACTCAGAATAATGGAAATGCAATGCATAACTATCAAAATGCGTGAGAAAGGAATTTGTGTTAATAAAAATAATATAAAAACGAAGGCTTTTATTTGGGTTTTTCACTGTGGGCTTGTTCTTTATACGCTTGCTTGTTCACCGCTGCTGGCCAGGAAGATTGTATGTAATATTTTGAAATGTATTTTACTCTATTTAATATTCTTTTGAATAAAAAGTAATGAATTAAAGTCAAAGAGTCCAGTTGTCTTTTATTAAAAATCGAAATGTGCCCTCAGTAGAAAGTCAAGAATAGTTTGTACACCACTACGTATATTACTGTGTGAAAATACAACAACCCCTTTATTGGCTGGGTAAAAGGTGAAGTATTCTCTATTTTCCTTTGAACGCTCTTAAAATTACAAATATGTTTGGATGTTCAGTCGCTTAAGTCAAAAAGCTCATATTTAGAGAGAGACTCTCATACACAGATAACTTATCGACAAAGCCGAAGGATTTGTGCTTCTCACAACTACCTAACGTGCGTGAGTGACGTGAGTGTTATCATCTGTGTGCGCCACGGCGCGGTTATTTCATTTCGTTGAAACTTCTTTTATTCTTAAAAAATATATATATTTTTGCTGATAAGTAGTTTTCCGTCTCAATATGGATTGTTCACCCCTTTTTATATCTAGCCCGATTTTTGGAAACCATACCGCCAAATAGACCTTTTGCGTCCAACAGTATTCCAAAGTAGCCATTATCAAGAGCCATAATAGGACCCTATTATGGCTCTTGCCATTATAAAAACTAAGAGTGCAACCATTACTTTTTTCTCTTCTCCTCCTTTCTTCCTCCTCGCTCTTTCTTTTTCTCCTGTTCTTTTCCCTCGTTAGTGTGAGTTTTGAGCTTATCGGGGCCAAAAAGCCTGCCTTTTAACGCCTTTTCACTCAAATGACTGCAAATTTCGTTAGGTTGGTTTTCAAAAAATCGGCTAGATACATGTTATCCTCAAAAACACTGAATCAGTTTTAAACACATATTTGAAAAGATTCTGCAAAAAAATGTCGCGTAGAAATTGATGGTACTTGGTTTACAACCTTAAGCGCGTGCTATGATATTAGCTGGTCCACCCCTATTCCCCAGGGTGCTCCCCTTGGGCGGGTCCAGCCACAGTCCCCAGGGTGCCCCCCCCCCCCCCCCCTCACCTGTGTTACAGTGATATGGACATCGCCGCGTTTTGGGTATCCCTATTCCCAAGACCCTAGTGATATCATATGAGCATCCCCTTCTCATATTACCTTAGCGATTTACGTTAGGGTTGGGGTCGGCAGGGGATGCCCATATAAGTAGGGTTTTGGGAATGGGGATGCCCGAAAACGCGGGAATGCCCATACCACTGTGTCACTGGGTCCACCCTTAGTCCCCAGGGCGCTCCCCCTCACCCGGTCCACCCTTCCCCAGGGCGCTTCCGCTCACCGGGTCCACCAGTAGTACACAGGGCGCTCCCCCTTGGCGTGTCCACTATTAGTATGGAGCGGGTCAGCAGTATGTTTCGCATGAATTTGGAAAAACAAGAACCATAAGCTGTTATGGCTCTTGGAAAAATTATTAACACAACGTCAAAAAATTGTAACGCGAATTTTATAATCATGAAGATTATGTGGTGTAGTTTTTAATTTTAATATCACGGCTATTGAAAATATAACGTTCGAAATATATTTACGTTTTATTTGAAATTACTAAACACCATGCACACTTAAATTTCTGGTGTGGGATTTTCAGTAGCAGTTCGAGATCGCGCAAACTTCAGCTTTTACCGATTTCAAATTCAAAAAGAGGAGTGGAGGGGGGAAAAACCGCAAAAGGGAAAAGAGAAAAGGGAGCCCCCATTAAAAGCCGGCGCGTTTTATTTCCATTCCGCCCCGCAACGTCCTAAGTAATCCGCCTTGACAGTCACCTGAGCTTAAAAGAGGAACAACAGTCTTGACTTTTTCTTTTCGCTTTCTCTCGCTTTTCTTGATGAAACACATGAAATTGATTGAGTGTTTATAAAATAATCAGTTGTGGTGATTTTATGCGAAAATAATGTTCCTTTCCTAACAGTCGTGGAAATGGAAATGTAGGTTCCTTTTGGGTGTGCCAATGTTATATTAGTTTCACAACGGTGAGCTGTTTTCCCTAGACATACCCGTGTTAAACTGAATGCGAACTTTTAAGCCATCTTTTAAACATACTATGTACATCAATCGACATCCTCTTTTTCGTGATGGACTTTGAACGGCTATGCTTAGTTTTTCAGCCTGCTGGTGGTATTAGTCCAGATTAGTCTAAGGACTGTTCAACTTCTTCTTGACTTGTCGGCTTTAGACATGAATGTATTATGTCCCTTAATTGTTTTGTATAAGTATCGTTCATCATCGTATAGCAGACAGGATTCAGAGCACTGTTTAAGAACACGACAATGTTGCCAAATGACAAAAGCTCTGAAAAATAAGCAAAGCGTTTGTCCGCTTCTCCGAAGTCCAACCACAACCATAAAATGTTATTTGGTAGGACGCAAACGGCAAATAACAGCGTCACTATAATGAGCATTCGTGAAACCCTACGGCCTTGCTGAATACGAATTCTACGTATGATGGTTATCTCTCGTGTCTTTTGTCTGTTGAGGTCTTGAGCAATAGCTAAATGAGCGCATGAGATTACTGTCAGTGGTACTACATATTGAAAAAGGAAAAGGCAGATGGTGTAAGTTCTTCTTGAACGTACGTCTTTCCAATATTCCTCACAAGTCAGAGTTGAGCTATTAAATCGTAGCGTTGCCATATATGGCGACACAGGGAGAAACGATACCACCCAGATGGCCATGATCACCCACTTGACTTTATCAGTGGTCAGCTGTTGTTTTAGCGGATGCACCACTGCCCGATATCTTGTCAGGCTTAGTGCAAAGAGGGTGTAAACTGAAGCAAACAGAATTTGGGTTTGTAATGGGTAGATAACTTTACACATGAAACCACCGTAAGGCCAAACATAGTTCATTTGTTGCACTGGTATATCGAGTGGTATACAAACGCAGGTAAAAATAAGATCAGCGATTGCCAGATTCAGAATCAAATAGTTAACGACCGACTTCATTCTTCTCCTTCTTATAATTATAAAACACACCAAACCATTTCCTACCGCACTGGTAACAAAGATAACTACATAAAGGACAACGTTTGCGATCCTCCAAAACTTGATAAACGTGCTCAGTTTTCCCGCGATGGCAGTGGACGAAGTGGAGGTGGAATTTTCACGGAGGAGTTGCCAAGAAATTGTTCCCTCGGGCACAAGGATGGTTAAATTGGCCATGTTTCTTTGTCAAATTAGAGTAAACAGAAAAATTTGAATTCACCCGTCATTTTAGACCATCCGATTAATGACATGTCCTCGCCACCTAGAGGTTAAAAAAGCGATATTACAAGATCATATTATTTGATTTTTGAATACAAATTTGATGGGAAAGTTAGCAAACAAGAAAAAAAGATAAAGAAAACAAAAACATATTTAAACTGCTGTGTAATTAAAAAAGGTTAAAAAAAGTTATTAAAAGCTGGGTGAGTAAATAATATCCCGTGATCATGAATTTATAAGACCTTCAAAACGTAAAATCTCAGAAGTCAGTGAGCCGAGTCAAAAGACGAATTTAAGAGTAAAGCAAGATAACGCAGTGAGTTTCACTGAAATGCTGGCGCTTTAATCCTCGAGAAAGCCAAGGAAATTGGGCTGAACATTTGTAGGTCTAATGAAAGTGACTGGGATGCCTGTCGTTTTGCTCAGGGGTAGAGAGATTGCATAATGTGGTCTCACTTAGGGTAGACTGCAAAACAGTCGCTTTTTTTCCCCTCAAAATCGGTTTAGTGTAGCGTTAAAGAGTCTCACGCGCGCGAGCCTCACACGCCCGTAGGGCCAGTCTCGCTCTCCGTTTTCAGACTCACTCTAGGCCCCGGTAGTTCAATGGATAGCACTATCCACTGGATAAATCACTATCGAGTGGATAAGTATTAGGAAACCAGTAGCGCTATCTAGTGGATAGAGATTTATCCGATGGATAGCCTTTTCCACCTTTTGAACAACCGGGGCCAGACCTTTTGTTTGACTTTTCGAGCGTTCTTGAATACGCAAAAATACGGACTGTTTTGCAGTCTACACTTTGGGCGTTTAGAACAGAAAACCAATATGATGGAGAATGGTCTCCTTTATTTAGGGATCAAATGGAGTCTACTAAGGCCACGCACAGATTTGTCTTCTTTAGGGATCAAATGGAGTCTACTAAGGCCACGTACAGATATGTCTTCTTTAGGGATGCAATTCTAAATTTCCAATACCATCCTCGCTTTTTCTTTATGTCCTCTAGGGTCGTAGAAGTCTTAACAGGACTCTGAAAACCTTTACTGGATGAGCGACCGCGCAGGCTAGCTATTGTACACCTTTTATGTTTAATCTATTTTCTGCCATCGCGGTTGGCACTAACTGCATGAAACAAGTGGACGTACAGTGCCGCTCTAAGGCGATGACTCTTAACTACATAAAGTAAATATTTTCATTTTAGCGGAAACGTGAAAACAACAATGAGACGACGAAACTTACATTAACCGACTTCGTTTTTTGTCCTCTTTAGCGGAATCGTAGACGATATGCTGGATGCATAACTTAATGTTCTTTCCACCATATGATGCTGGCTAGCGGCTAATCTATCCCAATAGCATTTAGAAGAATATCAGATTTGTTTGCTGGTATAAATCAAAACTACTTTGCGTTTGCCTGCTCAGTTTGTAAAAATTGACCGTCATGTGACAGATAGCGGATATTGTCTTTTACTGTCTAGTTTCTATACATCTGATTTCATGGCTTTTTTTTCTCCTTCCTCTCCTTTTTTTTCTGGAGACTTCTCAGCTGCGTGTTAAACATTGTAGTATACCTTGAAAGACAAATTGATAAGTAATTGTGCAAATGAATTGATTCATTAATTAACATTTATACTTAGGTGACAGTTAAGTTCGTCACAAGGCTCTCTCTTCTTTCTAATCAACCATTTTGTTGTTTAACGCAGTTCACTATCAAAATTTCTTTCATAATTCGAGCCCTATAGTCCAAGGATATACGAGGTTTAAGGTAGTCCACGCTTGTAATAAGTGACTATGATACTTATTTAATATTTCAAGTTTACTTTTAATCAAAGTTGTATCGTCTGGGTACCGTAAGGATGTTTTCTGTTTTAAAAGCAATTAACTTGAGGTAGGCCAGCTGTCTCCGCGTTATACTTTCACAAAGATTAGACTAAGTGTTTGGGTTTTTAGAAATTCTATTGGTTCGAGATGTCCCTTTCCATGTCTTTCACTGGTTAATTTCTCTTTGTCACTCAACAACTTAGTTTATTGGTTTGTTTTGGCCCACTTTGTCTTCAACGAGAAGTACAGCAAACCCAGAATTTGTAGTACTAGTTGTTAGCTGTAAGGGATTGCCGGGAAAACTGCACATTAAAGACACTAATGGACGAGACTGGAAAAGTTGGCCTTGAATTCGAAATGGAAGTCTGTCTGATTCCGAAGACGGAAATGACAGGTATGCTTAGCATTGTCTGACAAATAAAGTAACAAAGACAAACGATTTCGCCGCACAACACGAAACCAAATATAATAATAATAGTAATGATGATGATGATGATGATGATGATGATGATGATAATAATAATAATAATAATGATGGTAATAATAATAATAACAATAAAGCACCACTATTAACGACAAATGAAAGTCATCATTAGGTAATAAGTTAAAGTACAGGACGCTGCATGGTTAATCATAATAACTGCAAGGATATTATTCTGAGCGTATAGATTGAACATAATAGGAGTTGATTCATGACGACATTATCCAGGTTCTATGTACATATTATAAATTAGAAATAAGGTTTAGTCTTATTCAGCTCTATGACTATCTGGATTAAACTCATCAGGTAGTTGGCGATTCATTGGCGGATCACATTTTGACCTGCTCGCCGTGTCTATCTGTTCTTCGGCCAAAAATCTTGGCGTGTTTTTGCAGTCATATTTATCATACATCTCGCAGACCAAAATACAATTAAAGGTGAAGGAAAAGTAGACGAAATAACATGAAATACAATTAAAATAATAAAAGACTAATTAATATAACCAATACAGATAAAGGTTCATCACGCAAAATTGGGGTGTTCTTTCGTATATCTGTTGCTATTGAATATATATAAATGATTGAAGATTCTCTTCATCCCGATTTTTTCTCCACATTCTTAGCAGAAGCAAGCCACTAAAAGAACTAACAATACTATCAATTGTTCTGACCTTTTTAAATTGATTCTAATTAACTTCGCTCACATCTAAGGTCTTTTCTGGCGAATCCAATATTGAATATCCACGTTGGTAGACATCTCCCATGTGAAGCAGACGTTGTTTACAATTTACAAAAAGTTTCCGGAAAATCAGGCCATAAAGTAAATTTTAGTTCTGATGGTTCTAGTGGAATATTTTCGTGAGCAAAGGAAAGTCTGAAAAAGTAGTCATGTTTTGCCTGGTCGAAATTCAGTCACTTCGAAGCTGAGGAAATTTTTCGTTCCGTAAAAACCAGCCAGTTTCAGGACATTACTGTTTATCGATTGATTAATTGCCATTTGCAGCTAGTCACCTGGTACAAGACCGGCGCCATGCTGGAGGTTTGAGAGCCAGATTTGTCAGTTTTACCCAAAATGAGATTCGACCTTAAGTTTAGCCCATGTTATTACACAAGTAATCAATTTTCATCGTATATAAAGTCATCAAGAGATCATAAATTTATAATGAGTGGAATCAATAAATTCGCCAAATTGCAACGAATGTCTCAGATTTAGCAAGGATTAGCGGAAGTTAAAACTGCATTTTTCCCCTGCATGAAAATTAAACTATCGCGAAAAAGAAACGAAAAATGATTGGAGGAAATAAAAAGGTTTTTACTAATAGTGTGAACAGATCGGAAAAAAATTTGTGACATATTTTCCACGTTCTGACTTTTTTGATCATTATATTCTGAATTGAAAGTAATTCGTGAATCGAGTTACAATTCGCTTTTTGATATCAATCCAGTGTTTAGATTTTATCTACGTTAAAACATACAAAGCGAAAATAAACTCAACTATGATACGTCATGGTTTTCTCTCCATGTCTCTAAACTTCTTGCATGCACAATTTCACTGCATTTTCAAAAAAGTATCTTTAATTTTATATCGAGACCTTTATATCACTGAAATTTTAAATCATAACATAAAATCAGATGAATTTTCCCGCCAAGCTTCTGCTTCTTTTACAGTCTAGCGAGCTTATACGGACCCACTGGCGCAATAAAAGCAAAAATGAACAAGTAAAGTCTGGCTTCTCTGTTATAACCTTGACTTATGATACACCTTTTATGTTTGGTGGAAGGGTTTGGTTCCTGCCTTCAAAAAAAATGTTTGCTTCTCAAGAGTTTAACATAACCCACTCAAAATTGTTTCCTCTTCCCCCTTTTTTCATAAAAGAGGGGCAAAGAGTACACTAAGAGCCATGCTTTTAAATTAAGAACTATGAATAACACTCTTCTTTTAAAAGAGTAATTCTTTTTACATACACTCTTAAACCAAAGAACAAAAGATATTACTAATAGGCCATTTGCCCATTGACGTCATTTTACTTCTACCAGAATTCTTCAAAGTCTTGTTTTCTTGTGCAAATTAGCGCTTTTGTCATTTAGACCTAGCTGAGATTACCAAATTTTAATATGAAAGAAAAACGAAATGGCTACTGGTAGTAGAAGTAAAAGTACGCCGTATTGCAAATGGCAGTATTCCCAGGCGTCGAACGTCTGGTAATCAAAGTAGTCCTCTTTTGTTGTGAGTTTTTTGGAGGGTTCAAGTTGTCCGCACTCACACACTGACCTTGGTTTTAAGCTAACCGCTCTTCCTTGGTATAACAACCATTGTCTTATAAGAGGTTCGAACCTTTTAGCATGACTCATGCTTCAATTCTACTTATATAGTCACAATCATTGAAACCTCAAGCATATTCTGCATATGGGGAACAAGGTTTATCAACTGTAAGGTTTGTCTTTTATCCTTATATAATGATCGTGCCATTACGCAGTGCTATAACGCTGAATTTTCTATCAAGCTTGGTAGGAGTGATGTTGTCGATAAGCTTGATAAAAAACGGTCGAGTGATTTTAAGCTTCCTCTTATAACGAAAAAAGAAAGGAAAAATGTGGACAAATGCCTATATATCCAAATAGCGCAGTAAATAAATCGAAATACTGCGCTTTCGCTGAAGGGAAAGAAATTACAAGTAACAGTTGATGTAAAGGAAAAAATAATTCTGTGAATTTCATAGAATGGTAGTTGACGAGGAAAGAAAGAAATCAATATGGATGAGCTCTTCGAAATACGCTCTAATCAGCCAATCAGCAGCCAAATGTCTGTCGTACAGAGCACTAATTAAGGTTTAAGCCGCTTTTACTCATCAAACAACATTGTTCATCAGTCAAACAGAAGGACGCAAGATTTACTTTAGATTTTTTTTATTTAATCATACAAGCCAAGCAAACGGCATGTTATTATTTGAGAAGGATTTCTATCTTCGCGTAATTTTTACGCGCGTTGCTATATACGAGGGTATTAATTAAAACAGAAAAGAGGAAATGTTTGAAATTAAGGTCGCCCGAAAAAAAAAAACTTACTTAATTTTTACTTATACACGCGACGTTCACAGATCACTTCTACTAACGTAAAGGCAGTTTACGTTGACGTCTGTATAGGCTAATAAAATTTATGTGATATCGGGAATTGTACTAAGGTTACTATATAATTGAAAAAACTGATAAAGTAGAGTGAGATAAAGAAACATGCGAACCATTCCTCTCAGATCAGACAGCCGTTCGACATCTTTGGATCAAATTTCATGAATTTTATGGTATCTCCATCGTAAGTGCTAACATAGGATAAAAGAGGAGAACTTAGCAACCCCACTTTTACAGTGGTAAAGATACTAACTCTCTAAAGAAGAAAAAAAGATAATACAAACATTTTGATTCCGGAAATTACAGCAAGCGCCGCAGTACTTTTTACAGTTTAGACCATTTCCTCTGTTAGTTTGAAATTAATTTTGCTGGTACAATTGTCAACTCTACGAAATCAACTTTAATCAAGTTTATCGAGTGTACTACCGCAATTATATTAATCTTGTGTATTTTTCTGTCAATCAGCTATGGTCGGGCTACCGTGCAAAATAAAATCGCTGCAAAAGTCTTTCCCTTCCTTTCGTACTATGACTGAGATGAAGATACCAGCGATCGGATTTGAAGGCTAATAAAAAATAAATCGTACTAGAAGTTCTCAGGTCTTTGGGTTTATTTGGGACCAAGCAAACATAGAGCGCTAGGTCTTTTCTGTTTTGCGAAAAAGTATATTTAAAAAATATACTTTTTCGCTTACTGAAAAGTAATTTAGAACTATTTATTGTTTGGATGTATTTTAGCATAACTACCTGACACTGCAAGCCTTGGAAAACTAATTTCTTTGCAGTACATGAGGCTCTGATGATTGCTTGTTTCTTACCCCCTGCATCACCCAGGCCTCAATCTACCTGAGATCGTGGGAGGCCAAAGACAAAGAACGTCGATCGAAAATGAACAGCCTGGTGTAACAGCCTTTAATAAATGGAGAGCAAAGGAAGCCATTTGAATATAAGAATGAAAAGTAATCTCAGCTGTTTTGGTTACAGTTGAATAGTAGTCGGCGTGTACGAATCTCATCAGGAACGTTTCACTTCGACTTCATTGCCCGCCATTGGGCTTAAACCAAGTATTATGCGAGGATCGAGGTCGGCTCTTTTTTTTCGTGCAGCAGTATTTACAGTAGTTAAGGGTTTATAGCTTTATCCAGAGTCTTCAAAAGAGGCAACCGACGATTCGGAAAAGATTACTCCGATAAATTCTCCGGCATTTTTTATTTCTCCGAGAAACAGTTCCCTCAAACTATTTATAATGTCATCGGAAATTGTCGTAACATTGCCCGTCGTTCAATTGGATAAACTGAATGTAGTTGTTTACATAGACTGTTGACCATTACATCGCAAATGGTAGTAGTTTATAATATGAGTTGAACGTAACAACATCGACGCGGTTTATCAATGACCTTAAGCTTATTTTTATCTCCTACATCCTGAATTGTTATCTCGCTGTTAAAGCCCTTGGTATGGAGGATGCCAAAATGAGATTAAAGGAAAACATGCTTTTGCTGTGCACTTCAAACATATCATTTTACCGTGATTCCATGCTGATAATCCTGGGCTTAAAAGCATTTCACTTGTCGCACACTGAGGTTATAGAAGTATGGACTGAAAACTTAGGCTCGTTTTCGGACTTGCAGCCTTAACAACTGTCCCGATAAATAATTCACCGTTTCGATGTTAAAGTTTTTTCGACAAATTTCAAGTACGCAGTTTAAATAGGTAAGCATGTAGCTAACAACATTAGTAAGCTAACAAACGTTTACTTACAGCACCGTCGATAGCTCTAAGTCGTAAATACTTGTCCTGTCGACCAAACGTACTACTGTTAGGTTTCGCTGTAATTTCGTCCGCTCTACAGCTTAAGCTACATATACGCGTAACCCGCTGAATATACCAAAATAGAAAATTGCGTTATTTTGTACAAAACAATCCAATAGACCGATTTCGAAATGCATCAAGGAAAAAATCGCACTGATGTCAAATTTGGAAGACGATATCTTCAACTTTGCCCTTGAACTTAACACTTTTAAAATAACCAAAATTGTACGCGTTAAGTTAAGTTCAGTTTATTTTCACTCAGTATCTTGACTAATGCTAAGTTACAAACTGGCTTTATAAATTGATGTTCACAAGATAAACGTTTCGATTGAATTATTCTGAAAGTTTGAGGATGATGGCCAATTGAACCATTTCATGGTTTTGGTTGGCCACCATAACACCAGTTACGTTTCAAATAAATACAGGCGAGGAACCAGAATGAGCAAGAAAAATAAATAAATAATACTAACAATGATATAATAATATAACAGCAAAGAAACAATTAATTACAATTACAGCAAACAACGGAAGATTTTTAAAAACGTAATACGGACAAGTTTTAAAAGAAGTGAGTTTAGGCAGAACTAGGTACACTGTAGGTAATGTTTGGTTTCGACAACTATACTGAGTAGATAATGTTATTATTTTTTATAATATTTTTTTTGAAAAAGCGTACTCATTCAATTGTTCCAGTGTTTCATGTTTTTAATTGTTTTCAGTTAATCGTTATCATCTGAAAGCTAAAAAACTACCGAGAAAATAAATGACATGATCGAACGCTAACGATTGTACAAACTTTACATGATGACTAGCCTCCCACGCAGGCGTTTTTAGGGGAGCTCGTTTTTTACCCTCCTCCCCTAAAAACGCCTACGTGGGAGGCTACATCATGACCAGCAAGCCCTGGAAACGTGCACGACGGTCATCTGAATTCACCGACTGCGCAATATAAAACAAAGGAGGTGTTGACAACATAGTTCAGGACCGAAGATCGGAAACTATAAGAAATCCCTGGAACTTATTACTCGCACGTCATCGTGTGTTCATCTCGCTAACTCTAATAACATTTTATTCCGACAGGAGCAATTAACACAATCAAAATATGCTTTTGCCTCCTCTGACGATAACTTAGACTACGAGTAGTCCCCCATTTTTCCTCAGGGATAGTAGAGCGAGCGAAACGCGAGCGGGCGTGAAAATCACCCCACGCCAGAAAAGGCGACACGCGGCAGAGAGAGACAAAAATTTTCACGCGCGCTCGCGTTTCGCTCGCTCTACTAACCCTGAGGAAAAATGGGGGACTACTCGTAGTCTAACGATAACCGAAACCTCCGTAAATACATCATCGATTTTCTTGTAAAAATTACAAATGTCTTTTCAAACAGAGCATGCGCAACTTCAGAACACGCTGCCACTTTACTCAAATTTATTTACATTGTGTGGGCCACGCCGAAACGTTTCTTTGTAACTACGACGTGAAATAATCAAACTAGAACCAAACCAAAGTCTCCAGGTGAGTAAAAGCAAAAGGCCGAAAAACGAAAAACCAAATTTTTTACTAATAAATGCCGAAAAATATAACTGGCGGAGGGTCTCCTACAAGAAAATCACCTATTACAAAACACTCTAAGACAGACATATAGCTTTCATAGCTTGTATACCCCTTGGTTTTCCAGTTATTGCACAAGTGATTTCATAAGACCTTGGTGTCTAACTCACAGAATCACGGGCGCGCCACCTAGTGTTTCTGTTGCATGATAAAACTCGCATTTAGGAGTTTAGAACACAATAACATTACAATAACACTCGCTTACTCAAGCTAAAACATATTAATTTTTAAATTTCTACTTGGTGCGCAAGTGATTTCATAATGCCATGGTGTCTGATTCACAGAATCACGGGCGTGCCGCCTAGTGTTTCTGTTGCTTTAAAAATTGCTCTTAGGAGTTTAGATCACCATGGCATTACAATAACACTCGCTTACCCCAGCTAAAACATATCAGACATATTAACCATTAATTTTCTTCTGTGCGCAAGTGATTTCATAATACCGTGGTGTCTAACTCACAGATTCACGGGCGCGCCACCTAGTGTTTCTGTTGCTTTAAAAATTGCACTTAGGAGTTTAGAACACCATGGTATTACAATAACACTCGCCTACTCAAGATAAGACATATTAACCTTTAAATTTCCACTTGGTGCGCAAGTGATTTCATAATGTTATGGTGTCTGATTCACAGAATCAAAGGCGTGCCACCTAGTGTTTCTGTTACTTTAAAAATAGCACTTAGGAGTTTAGATCACCACGACATTACAATAACGCTCGCTTACTCGAGCTAAAACATATTAACCAGTAAATTTCCACTAGGTGCGCAAGCGATTTCATAATGCCGTGGTGTCTAACTCACAGAATCACGGGCGTGCCACCTGGTGTTTCTGTTGCTTTAAGAATCGCACTTAAGCCAGGCACCATGGCATTACAGTAACACTCGCTTTCTCGAGCTAAAACATATCAGACATATTAACCCTTAATTTTCTTCTGTGCGCAAGTGATTTCATTTTCCTCCAATACAGAGCTTTTTCTTGACTGGATAACGAGTTAAACAGCGGCAGCGGCGAGACTTGGGGTAATTTTTGGCGGGCTTTGGGCACGCTTTCGCGGGATGACAATTTCACTATTCGACCGAATCCATTTGATCGCTTGGTCTTTGTGTTTTCTGCCTCTACTATGACATCTTTAGGAATTAGGCCGAGTTACGCTAACAATATTATTTCCGCAAATCCGTCATTAAATAACGGAGATTTTTTTATGGAGCCCGTTTGCACACGCTTTACATCATTGACAGCAGATCATGCATAGTCACCAAACAAATGCAGTCGGATTAGAAGATCTAAGGTTTTCTACATCAAAATGCCTACCAGACTGCCGATGAATATTACCACTTACACGTTTATCGTAATATCGTTAGGCTCAGAAACATTTTCAAGGCATAGGAAGACTGTCTTCTTCTTCTAATGTCATCTAAACCTACCCAGACGCACACACCGTCCTTTACGATCATCTCAAGAATGCAATGCTGGCTTTATTCGATCAGAGTTCAAATTATGATGTCACAATTCTTCCATATAAAGAAAAAGTCAATTATTATTTCATTGTTTTGGTTAAATGTTTAACTATAGTGCGTTGAATGTACAAGATTTCATCAGAGAGAGGCCATAAAAGAACGAGAATGAACGCACCAGCGCGTGCGTGAAGCGATTCACTGCGGAAACTGCAGTTTTATAGCAAGCTCAGGCCAAAAAATTGGTTGAATCTGCACACACAAAGCCTCGGAGATCAATGATTGCAATTTGTTTTGGCATCTATCTTTCCTTTACGATGAGTAGTATGCTGTGGGTTCACGGGCCGCGAGTTATACATAATCAACATTTTGAACCAAAGCTTTTATCTAGCAACATTCGTCCGATTCTATTTAAGTTCTGCGACCGTCAATACATTCAATACAATATGGACCCGCGCTACATTTTAATCCTGGCAAAGACCAGAAAGACAACGCTTCAGTCGCAGGCTATGCGCGATTATTCTGGATAACTCATGAGCTGAGAAAACAAATCTCAGGTATATGTTAAATTGAAATCTCTTCTCTAACTACTCTATCGCCAGATGCCGCCTTAATCTTATTAAAAAATGTATTACTGACCACTGATGGTTGGATCAAACGGTGAAGAAACTAATTGCTTTTCGCAGTAGGAGGTTTATTGCTTGTCACTCAAAACCTAGCATCCTTAACAACGCCGGCGTCATGTGGTGTGCAAAAGAAAGTCGTATGCGGGTCCTCATGTTAACAATTATATCAAATTACAGGGTGTCCCAAAACTTCGTTCCTCTACTTTATAAGACTGTAATGTAGTACGATTGGACTTGGTAAGCAAATCACTTAAACAAAAGTTGTGTCTTTCAATGTCATTTGATATTTTATGCTTGTTGTGCCATCTTGTGACTCTAATATTCGATTTGTGTACTTCCGCGCCAAAGGAGCGCGTGCGAGAGTACATTTTCCCGCCACATATTTTTTGTATTTTGTTGCTCCATTTGCTCAAACTCCTTCCATTTTTTTTGCGAATATCATGAAAGAAAAAGACATCAAAACGCAAAAACGTCCAGTTACGTGAGAGCATAAGCATGTTTACTTCGATTTACCGGCTTATCAGTAGAAATAACTGATAAAAAATGGAAAAATCCGAAATTTCGGTGGTGAAATGGTCATCGAGAAATGAAGGTTTTGAAGACAAAAAAAGAAGGGGAAGACTGATAGTCCTGAATAAAGCGGCTAAAATAGTTTTGAAGAAGGTTAGATACAAAAGAGACAGCTCTCACAACAGTCAGCAAGCCAAAACTTGAGCAGTTTCATGAAAAGCAAACTGGGTTAGAGGCCCTTGAGATGGCAACAAAACCTCTGCTTAGTCTGCAAAACAACTATCAGCTCGTCTCAAATTTGTAAAGAGGTACAAAAGCGTTACGGTGAATAGGGGCTGGGATGATTATCTTTTTTTGGATGAATGCTTAAAGTATATTTTTCCAGCTGCCTAAACGCCTAAACTAAAAAAAGTGTTGCTCGGGGGGTCGAAATGGAGAAGTGGCTCCCGCGTACCAGGTGATAAAAAAGCTCAAAATAGAGTCATCTTTGGCTCTACATGCTGTATCCCACTCCATGCTGCAATGGTTACAGAATGTGATAAAATAACGAAGGGGGATGCCGGTTACTGAAATTCTGAATAAATGTACTCGATAGAGCAAATAAACACCTTCTACAAGTCATGGAAGAATAATGACCAAAAGTTAATTAGCGCATGAAATTAGAGGAACGAACTCTTGGGACACCCAGTAATAGTTGTCAGTGACAGTTAACATTATACCCGATGACCGCTTTTCATTCTTTGGCCTGGTTTTCAAATGTCGTGATTGCGATAGCGGATTTCTCTGATTCGAATTCAGCGAATCCCAAACATGATCCTAGATTGTCCCTTAATGTCGGAAAAATCCTAGAGCCTTTGATTTAAGACGGGAGATCCAGAACCATGTTCTGTCACACTTTGTAATAATCGTTGCACTTTGTAATACCCTATCGCACTTTGTAATAAAAAAGCTGTCGCACTTTGTAATAACAGACTATCGCACTTTGTAATACACTCGTCCAACTTTGTAATAAACTCGAAATGGATGGTCGGAGGACTAGTAAACCCAATAATAAGTATCATCATCGAAAACAACATCAACTACAACAATAATAATAACATTATAACAATAATAATCGTTTATTGTTATTTATTGGGGATGTTTTATGATGATGATTATTTATATAAGTGCCACTCGTTCGAACTCGTAAAACGGCCACCTCAATAACACAGAATAATGTACTATTTATTGCTAACATCTGATTGACACAATGACGAATTTTGATGTCATGATGAAGTCATGTTGTTGAATTTACTGGCATACCCCAATCCAATTCCATAGTTTTTCCCTCAAAGCGACAAATACTCAAATAGTAAGGTTTCTGACAAAATCAAGACGTTGGCAAACACATCTGTTATCTTAAACAATGGCGCCATTCATTGTTAAAGAAGGATCTGGAACCTTTCGTGGCTTACCCACAGATGTCAAATTTACAATCAAAATCAATCAACTGTGCAAAGTTAATACTCGTTTTCGTGACCCATATGCTGGCTCAGCTCAGATTCTGCAACGTATTTACTTTTCCTGTGGCGGGATGGCGGGAAATGTCAACGTTACAAAACTCATAAGAATGTTTGGGTCTTGTGGTGTCGTGTTTGAATTACGGCGTATAATCTCAAATCAAAAATGGGCAAATGCTTGCCTGGTACTGCGTTATATAGGTCTTGAATGGTTTATCATCATGGACATTTTTGGCGAAACAAGAAGTATACTTCAAAGCTCTAAGCACAGACACCTCAATATTTAGGTAGAGAGAAAGAATAATTGAATAAAAATCAGAAAAAAAAAGAAAACGGCAATAATATTGTCTGTTTTTATCCTGAGCGCGCTCTAGGAAGCCAATTCAAAGTAAACTGCCAGAACTGTCATTGCATTAGCGAATAAGAAGCAAGGTCAGTCGTACACGTTTGAACCTTCTTGTACCTGATGCTTGTTTTTACATTTGCTTTCAAACTTTTTTACATGTAAACAAGCTTCACACTAATCGTAAGGATAAATAGAGGTATTTCACTGAATTTACAAGCCGTTAATCTATAATATCTTTTTTCAAATTGGTCATTTGCTTGAGAAGGAAAATAATTTACACCTTTTACCTCTTCGGCGGCAAAACTGAAAGAAATGAAGTGTCCCAGCGAAAGCACTGAAAGTTTAACGTCGCGATTGATATAAGGTAAGTACCTTGAAATGTTTTAGAAATGCTGTTCAAGTTCAGCTCTGTTTTGTACTCTTCTAAGTACCACGATTCAGGACGATTGCAAGCGGCGTACTCTTTTTCGTGTTTTCGGGGCCATGTCTTCTTTGAAGGTATTTATTTTTTCTTCTGTGTACGTGACAATCGACCCTGGCCCTTCCTCCGTTGTCGCTTCTCCGTTTTGTTTGGTTGAACTTTGGCTTGCCATTTAGTTCTGGGCCGTGTTCACAGGATTTTCTTGTTTTCTCGTTGTCGCGAGCGAAAGAGGTTTTTTATGCCTCTCCGAGAATTTGTAGTTCAGTTCAAAACGAGAAAGAACCTCCGGCTCACTTTAAAAAACGCTTTTGTTTGTTTTTAACTCTTCAAAAGGTGACAATGGTTTTGAAAACATTTTAAAATGACGTTGTAGAAAACCTTTTTTGCAGTTGTTGTGTTAGAATTTGACGATAGTTGTTATGTAGATGCGAAACAATATCGCTTAGCCTCGTTTTCAACTCGCAATTCCGCACTAAATACCTCGCTTCATTAACCAATCAGAATGCGAGATTTTACTCAATTTTGCGATTCTATGAAATCTTAGTATTAATAGCGCTTTTTTCATGGCAACAAACACTAAAATTTCATTATATCTCTAGTCATATCCTTGCAGGGACTGAAACCGGATTTCTTCCGAGCTTCCCCCTACCAGTAAAACCTTCAAAATATTTTGCTTACTAGTACTGTCAAGGACACAGGGGCGGATCTAGGGGGAGGGTGCAGGGGGTGCGCACCCCCCCCCCCCTGAGATGACCTGTGGTTTTCTAATACAACTGGTATTCTGCAAAAAAAAAAAACACTATGTTGTTTGTTGGTGTTGAAGTAGAGAAAGAGACGAGTGCACCCCCTCCTAAAAAAATCCTGGATCCGCCCCTGAGGACACCTTACTTTTATGAAAAACTCCGTAGTACAGATAGCAGCTAAATTCCAGTACAAAATCCCATCACTACGTACGGACTATCGCTTTACGGACACCATCTCATGGTCTCAAGGTCGTCCGCATAGAAAGAGTCCCTACAAAGACCTAATGAAGCCGGAAGGCCGCAGTTGATGTGAACACTTTCCTCCGCCTCCACTTGAGAAATTCAGGTGCAGCTGAAAACTGTTCAGTGGAATGTTATTATTATTATTATAATTATTTTATCATTATTATTATTGTTGTCGTTGTTGTTGTTGTCGATGATGGTACTTATTGTTGGGTTTACTTGTCCTCCGACCATCCATTTCAAGTTTGTTGCAAAGTACGACAGCGTATTTTATTACAAACTGCGACAGCTTTTTTATTACAGAGTGTGACAAGTGTTATTACAAAGTGCCACAGTTTAATATTACAAAGTGCGACAGAACAAACTAAGCAATAAGAGGATTCGCCCGTCCATCACCCACGATCAAAGATTCTTCAGTAATTCTTTTTTTTTTTTTTTTTTTCTTTTTGTTAGTTCAATAACCACACAGCAGTTCAATAAGTACACAACAGATCAATAACCACACCAGTAGTTCAATGACCACACATTAAAAAATAAAATATAAATAAATAAATAAATGTGATAAAGGTGACATATAACCAACAAGTAAGTATTAAAATAAAAATGATAATGTTCAGTTTTTCTTTTTGTTAGTTCAATAACCACACAGCAGTTCAATAAGTACACAACAGATCAATAACCACACCAGTAGTTCAATGACCACACATTAGTTCATTGAGCGTAAACTACATGTAGCTGCGGGAAAAATAGCCACAAATACGTTAGTTATTTTTAATAAGAATGTATAGCATTAAGTAAGTGGTAAATACTCATTTAGCTATAAGCAATAAGAGGATTCGCCCGTCCATCACCCCCGATCAAAGATTCTTTAGTAATTCTTTAAACGAGTTATAGCACTGATATGACCTCTTCCAGAAACAAAACTCAAAACGGTGTACTTGCATAAAGCAAAAAATGCTGTAGAAAGATTAATATGTGAGGTTGTTTAAAAAACAGACTGAGCAAGTTCAAAGTAATGGAAACTCTGACACTCATTAAGCGGTGACAAACGCAGACATTCGCCTGTAATGCGAAATATGGCATGCATTTTGTTTCAAGGGAGCCAAAATTTCTAAATAACGCATGTAAGGAAGCTAGCACCCACCTTTGGTAAAAAATTGCTAATAGATTCGGAATCTAGTAAATGTAAATACAATAAAAGTTATTTGAGCTGATTGGGCATGATAGTTTACGCACCTACTGACAGGCTGTCAAAAACTAATGACCAAGGACAAACCTAGCACAGCTGGGGTGATAGTTTAAATAAAACTGAATATCAATTTCTATAGTTCGTTGCCTTGCTTAATTACCATACAAAATATTGAAGCAATGACATTTAATAAAGTAAACTAAACTTCACAAACATTTTGACTAGCCAAAAAAAGGCGCATTACAAATTTTGGTACAGCGATATCGTAGGTGTACGGCGCGGCTATTAGGTGTCGTCTCCGGCCTTGTGTTTATGGTAGGTAGACGCTCAAGGGGCACCCAACGAGAATATAGTTCAAAACCGCTTAAACATAGCTTTGGTAAACGTATTTTAGTATTTAAACAGTAGATATAGGCATATTTTTATCCCCTAAAAATTTCTCATCTGTTCGTATTTCCTAGCTGAAAGTTTAGTGATCCGAAACTATAGGATTCAAAACTTACCTTTTCGAAAATTTTAGCCAGAAAAATCTGAAAAATCGCTCCCGAAAGTTCTAGGTGACCTTTTTACGGTAAAAATCCGTTAAAAATGAGCAATTATGCCATTTTTTTGACGTTCGAAAATCCTAGAAGAGGCAGGCAAGCAAGAGATTTTACAACAAATGTTCCGAAAATTCTAGATCTCAAATCATCTTCCGAACAGATATTTTCCGAAAATTGACGTTGGGTGCCCCTGCTAAATGAACCTGTTATACTAAGTTCTACCTTTAATTTTTGAATTTTTGATGAATAAGTTACAAAACAATATAAGATAACACTGTCGATAAACCATAAAATGCTGCAGTAACCTTCTTTCAATGCAGTAACTACAACTTTGGCAAGTTATCTCAGTCGCTAAATTCTTACTCAGCTAAATCAGTTAACTAGTTAAACTCTGGAAAACAAGAAAAGCAAGGGCAAAACGAAATGTTGGACATTGCACATCAAGGATGCAACATTTCATTCCGGCGCTTAATATCGTGATCATTGCCAACCCTGACGCCATTTTGTCATGTCGATGCATAGCTTTGAAAACCAAAAAAAAAAAAAAAAAAAAAACCCGGAAAAGTAGGTTGTGTTAATAGCGAACATCCTCTCTTATCCGGTATTTTATATATTATATGTCGTTACCACATATACAGCTCCTCTAGACAGCTATTTTAAAATATGTCTCACAGGTAGGCATGTTCTGTTTAATATAATATCAGTAACGACCACCAAAATAAAATGCTCTAGAGAAGCTTCACCTTTAAATAGCTTTTTCAGGTTAAAAAAAAAGACTGGAGTTTCTTCTGTTGAGTACATGTAGTCCAGTTCTCTAGTACAACGGAAAATGCATGGACTGATGCAGTTTAGTCCCAACATCCAAGACAGCAAAGAAAGTGGCCGCGGACTAGATCTTATATACTGAAAATTAATATTCAGAGTTCTCAAAATAATGCAAAATGTAAGTATAACGATCCACTGATTTCTTTGGAAGCTTTCTATAGCATTTGATATTTTCTTGCATTTGGGTTGGTCAAAATGAGTAAAAGGAAAAAGAGGTAATTATTATTTCCAGGGGGGCTGGCAACGGCCTTTGATCTTGCCGCTTTTCGACTTTCCGAGAAATTGTTTTTAAAAAGTCGGGAAAAACCTTCGAGGAGGAACACTTCAATTAACTCAATTTTAAGATACCATGTGGGATCGTTTTCTTCATTTACACAAATTTGTTTGTTCCAACTTTCGCGTCAGAAAGCGGAAAAGATAAATAGATATGAATAAATTTGGGAAGCACTATATATTGACGCTCATCATAAATTAGCAAATTAACGCCTACGCCATTAGCTTAGATCTGTTAATAAGGAGAGAATATTTCCTATTCATATTTAGCTCTTCGAGCGGAACAAATGAAAATCCAACTTTACAATTATGTTCTTACGACGATAATACCTAATCTCACAAAACGTATTTCGCTAGTAGGTTAATTTCACTTTTTTAGAAAAAATGGACCAAACCGTATGCAAATTTGTAGCTTCTTAAAGATATGGAACTGCTCATTTGTATTCGTCGCCATTTTGGATTTTACTGAAAGTCAAAATTATGAAATAGTCTATGAAGAGTGTGAAATCTTACACTTTTCTTAAATGCACTATTATGACGCCCTTTTTTTTTTTTTTTAAAGAAAAACAAAACTAAATACATCGGCTGGCAATACGGCAGCCTCCCACGCAGCTGTTTTTCAGTAGGGGAGCTCGTATTTCGTCCTGCTCCCCGACGAAATACGAGCTCCTCTAAACACGCCCGCGCGTGCGTGGGAGGCTATTTAGCTAGCAATAAGGCAAAGGACTAAATTTAAAGGCCAATATATCTGAGCTAACAAAATTAGCCGCAGAGCAAGAAAGAAAGGAAAGCAAAAAAAGGAAATATTAGAAATTACTTTTATGAACGGCTCCTAGAATAATACAGAAGAGAAATGTGACGTCGCAAAAATTCAAATCTATGAAGTTATGGGATTCGTTAGCGTATTTAGAAAAAACAAGATGAAGAAGCTTTCTTGCTAAAGACCAGCGTGTTAATGCAAACTGGTTGGGCATAAGCACTGTTGTGCTCTGATCACTCCATACAAATGTACTTTACGATCCAAGCCAATTTTAGTGGGATTGATGTGGAGTCATCGTCAGGGCATAGCGGTGCTATGATTTTCCACGTTTTCCCACCACTAAACAGGCTGATTTTGTGTAAGGCAGCTTTTTACAATAATTGTATCGTTTCTCGCGCGCTGATTTACTAATTTTCATGACCAATAATGAAAGCGTTTTCACATGACGTCACGGGGTCCATATTGGTGTCCCAAAACAATGAAATGGCGGCCATGATGGTGTTCCAAACCAATCCTGTGAGAGTTGAACTCTCTTCTTATGTAACGCTTTCTTTTGTTCCAAAACGGTCATTTGCTGAACGAATGCCAAATTTCGATGCTTTTCTTTAGTTAAGTTTCGTAGAAGAGTCACTTTCTGTCTGCTAAGAAAAATAGCCAGATGGCTCTGGTCACGCAGACTTGCATCCTGCTTGGATTCTCTGCAAAAAGCTGAAGCAGAGGAACTTGAACAATTTGAACACTCAGTTTCCAAAAGCTAAGACGGCTTGCTTGAAATTGTATATCTCAAAAACTGCGATTCAGATATTAAAAGCTTTTAATATTCATACATAGTTTTAAAGTTAAAAATAGCCAGAAAACAAACGATGAATTCTGAAATTAAGTCTTATTCAAATTAAAGACATAAATTACTTAACAGTGGTTTTCTTTTGACAAGTACTGGGTGTTTTTCTGATCCCTTTCTCTGAAAGCGAAACAAACTTTTTGTACAAACTTTGTGAAACTAATTGCAAGTACCAGTGGTAAGTTAAATTGGAGACTACATGCCTATAACCTACCTTTCGATTTGATTTTACACAGTTCATATAGCTGAAAGGCGTTCACGACGACAAAGACGGGTTGAACTGAAGAAGACACCAGGTACACGATTTACGTTCGCACTTTTCGGTTGGTAACGTTTCACAAACTGCCTGTGCGGTGAGTGGATTCACAACAGTCACTTTGACAATGTTACGACGTAATTTTATCATCAATAAGACTGGATGATAAAACAAGGTGCAGGTAGACTCAACATAAATCTAAGATAGTTAGTGCCACAATGTTAAAGAAGGATTTGAATATTTAAGTTTTGTTTAAGGAAATCCAATATTGGGAACACCACAGCAACAACCCAGTGAGGGGTATCGGATCTTGGTGTGGACCTTCAGAAAATAAACAACAACAAACAGACAAAGAGTAAAATGTATTTGAACGATATTTGGGGTTGCAAAACATTAACGTTATACAAGAGCTATAATGCCTTGATGGGGATTGTCGTGCATTGATATAATAAAAAAGGTGGATCTGAATGAAACGAAGCAGCTCACGGTGGGGCCAAGCCGCCTTTAAAATCAGTCATCAAAGTGTCGCATTTTTGGTTAACTTACAATGACTTTGTTCGCTTTTATTCTCTCTACAAAACGTGGCCTGTAAATATGGAGCATCAGGCTAATACAGTAGAACCCCGTTAACTCGAACTCCGAAGGGAAGGAAAAACAGTTCGAGTTGGCAGGGTTTCGAGTAATCGGCTTGATTGAATGTCAAATTTGCCGTCTTCAGCTAATTATTTAAGTTGCTAATTTTCAGCACTTAAGTGTATAGTACAGTGTAAATTTAACTTATTTCATCAGAAAGGGTAACATTATTATGCTTTTTATGATAAAACATTATCTGTTCGTTGTACCAATCAAAATCAAATTGCTGTCACGGTGTTAAGTTAGTTTTAATGTTTTTACTGATTATACAACAAGAAGAGCTAAATGCTAATGAAATGGCATCCGAGCGGGGTTACAAGAACCGGAATTCGAGTTACTGGGGGAAATTTCAGTGAAATTTTGATCAAGGGAAAGGAAATCTAGATCGAGTCAGTAGCGAGGAATTCGAGTTACCCGAGTTCGAGTTAACCGTGTAAAAATGACTTAAAAGTGGGGTGAAATCCAAGGGAAATGGGACTTAGTTCGAGTTAGCGGGGAGGTCGAGTTATCCGCGGAGTTCGAGTAATCGGGGTCCTTATGAGGTGGCCAAAAATGCCATAAAAAAAATCATAGGTAGCGTTTTTTTTTTTAAAGCAAAAGATCGATTCGGGGTACACTCGCTCTTTCAGTACAAAAAAAAAATGCTGATCCGTTTGGTCTAACTATGGAAGCAAATAATATTGTAATTACCATAACCAAATTTGAAATTTCTTTGAATTGCCATTACTCGAGTTATACTACTACATGAGAAATTACTGCAATTTGATTGGCTTAGAGCAGTGGTATTTCAGCTTAATTTGAAATACCTACATGTGAAAATTACAAACCTTTTGTGGGTAGTAGTATAAACAAATAATAGCATGATTTGTATGTGATATTTGGCATAAATATCACTCGTGATATTTCAAAGTTGTCTCAAATTTCACTCGCCTATCGGCTCGTGAAATTACGTATAACAATTTTGAAATACCACTCGTGGTATTTATGCCAAATATCACTACAAATCATGCTGTTACCTATACTAATATGTGTCTAAGCGAAAAAAAGTTTTCAGATTTTTACTCCCCTTCGAAAGCTCTTTCAGATGATATAAATTTGGCTATGAAATTAAAAGTTTCATTAAACCCATTTTGGTATGACGTACGGTTTTGCGTCAAACAAAATCTGAATCATAAAAAATGCCAAGCATTAGCCCAAATGACCGCGGTTAGAGAAAAAAACCGTTAAGGGAGAAATAAAAACTATTTTCTGACTGGAGAAACTCACAGGTTACCGAGGTATTAGATACAAAAGAAACTATCAAATACCAAAAACAATAGAAGACAGCAGGACAAGAAACAAATTTTAAAACTTTTCAAAAAGCGACCATAATTTACGCAGCAAGCTTTTCACAATCAATTATCTTACGTCTGACGGTGTGATAGCACAAGAATAAAAGTTCTTTTCTTTACCTTAAATTTGCCTGTTGCAGGCAAATTAGATTAAGGTGAATTAGATTTGACGGTTTGCGATAGTAACAAACTGATACCAATTTCCAGCGAATTTTGACATCTGAAACTTATAAGCGAATCTTCGCAGACAAAATAAATTAAACAAATAAGTTTTTGTGTTCAATTTGGTCGAATCACGATGAGATGTTTTTGCAAGCGGTTTTTTTGTGACAGTTGTTTAATTTCTAGAAGGCAAAAATTCAATAAATAAAAGACTTTTAAATTCAATTAATTTTTCAATAAATCCTGCTTTTCTACGGTGATGATTTAAATGGTCCTCAGAGACTGTTTGGCTATAGGCAAGAGGCCTGTTTTCCAAGACAAGTTATATAGGACAGGTGAATAATTATACTCTTCTATTTTTGTATACTTTAAAAATTGATAACTAAAAGATACTTGTAATTTTTTGCCTGAATTAAGAAGGGATTTTCAAGTTGAATCACTGAGTTGCTTGATTACTCAACACTCTCTAAGTTGGTCCCGATACTGGTTTTTTGTGCTTATGGAAATGTTGCATCTGAAATCTATAAATAAATGTAGTAGCGATGCAACAGATCTGGTGTGAAACAGTTTAAATGATTTGAAATTAAACATGCTATAGGGTGCTGACTATTTTTAGAGAAATGGCTGTTACACATTAATGTCGTGAGTTAATAGTCTCAAATTGTAACTGAAGTTCTTGTAAACATTTTTCAATCATTGCCTTGTTCTTCAATCAGTCAGCATTTTTATTTTTAACTTTTGGGGGCGTAGGGTTTAATTTTGTTGGAGAACAAAGTCAAGGTGAGCTATTATTGAATTGATGCCTATGAAGACTTCAAAATTGTATATCTATGAGTGGATTAAGAATATACAGCCAATCTAAATACTTTTTAACTAATTAATTGAACAAGAATTTTCAGCTGTGAATAAATACAGACTCGATTTTCAACTAAGACAAAATTGCTATCAAGTCTGTGAGGAAAGCAATTAATTGTGCTAACCGTAATCTTTATCAGTAACAAAGCGAGCGGGCAAATATTCGCAGACAGGTTATCTGAAATACTTATTAAACAGTTAAACTGAAAGCAAACCTTCTTTAGCAAGTCACCCTGATCATAGTTTATTATCAGGTTCTCTTAAGACTATTGTGGGATATTTTGAATTTTTGCATTGTTTGCCTGTTTATTGGCTATTTGGTTTGTGCATGGCGCCCAGGAGTGTTACGAGAACTGGCGTGTTTCAACGCAAGTTGGTGAATGGAAATTTGCCATTTTCATTTGGCTTTATTTAAGCCTTAAGAGGCTTTGTTAAAGTCAATTTTAGACTGCACAACTATCATCATATAGCTCATGGCTTCATGGTAGACTTTCTATGGCTGCGTAATGTTCACAGGTGAAAGATAGAAAATGGAACAAAAAACAACTTGTGCAACTTACGCAAGTTTTGTTTGTAGGTTTCTAATTTGTTAACATATCTGATTCTACATAGTATGCAGGAAACTGGCTCAATTCTGTCAGTTCAGACAGCTTTGTTGGAGTGGTAACAATGGGTCTACCTGCAGATTCCAACTGTGACACATTATGTATTACCTGCTATTTCGAAAACAATTCAGCAATTTAAATTAGGATTAATTTATTTTCTTAAACCTGAAAATGAGTTTATTAATGGCTTGTCTTCCAGGAATACACCCTTCTTTTAAGCAACTGCGGTTCTGACTAGTCACAGAGTATGAAATACGTGCCAAAAGATTATCATAAATAACGCAAAAATTTCAGGCCTTTTTTTCGCCACCGTTTGGTGCCAAAAAAACGACTTGATATTGCTGCATCTTTATGCTAGCAATTTACGTCTGCGGTTACGAAGGGGTAATGACTTTTTTAGACTTCCGTGTTTAAAGGTTTTTTTAAAGTTCCTAAAGTCCAACTATTATTTTGTCGTGAAAGTGCGTTGGCCGCCTAAAGCGAGGAAAAATATAAATTTTCTGGCCTATTAATGACCGTATGAAATTATCTCGATGGAAGTTGCTTCACTGCTACAAATATAGAAAACACTGGTAACGGTTTGTTATTTGCAATTACCCTTCCAGAAGCGCCGCTGAAGGTATAGTAAAGTTATACTTGTTTTTATTCCGTATATAGAGGACATTCTACAAGCATAACTTATAACAACTTTTTGTATTCATTTCAGGTGAGATTTCAAGTCTGCTTAGGCCCTGATTCCCAATCGAAACGCTACCTAAGGAGATATTCATTCAAGGGTTATAATCATAGTCCCTTAAAGAGCAGCCATGAGTTCAAACTCTACTTTAAGTAACATATTCTCAAATTTTACAACAGCAGAAAACTCCAC
This sequence comes from Porites lutea, assembly GCF_958299795.1. NCBI lineage: Eukaryota > Metazoa > Cnidaria > Anthozoa > Scleractinia > Poritidae > Porites > Porites lutea. Next base: position 3,836,094 of record NC_133210.1, read on the forward strand.
ACAAGAATCGCACGAAAGCAATGATGTCAACGTATACACGAAGGCTTTGAAGCTTACGCTATACGCCGTCATCTTCCTTGTTAGCGCCATTGGAAATATACTTGTTTGCATCGTTATCATGAAAAGAAAAAAAATGAAGACGGTCACCAACTATTTCATTCTTAATCTGGCTTTCGCAGATTTGACTCTAACGTTAATTTGCATCCCATTCGACATCCCAGTGCAAGAAATGAACTACAAGTGGCCGTATGGGTCCTTTATGTGTAATATTCTGTACCCTTTGCAGACAATGTCGCTGTTTGCATCTGTATTTACTTTGACCGCTGTTAGTTTAACACGCTATTGGGCCATACTATATCCACTTCGTCGGCAACTCAGCACTACCAATGCAAAATGGCTGATCGTAATTATCTGGCTGTTATCGATAGTCCCAGTGTCTCCTTACATCAGTGTCCTCAGAATTGGAAAGACAGGATCATGTGATGAATATTGGAGTAGTGACAACGATCGAAAGATTTACACAGTGGTGCTCTTTGTTGCTGAGTATGTTATACCTCTTAGCATCATCGCAGCAGCGTATACAAGCATTGGCAGAGAATTAGGCAAGAAAAAAAAAACTGGTCTTGAAAACAAGTTTCTTCAAAACGCACAAAGCGAGGAGGCATCAAAAGTAATTCGAATGCTTATTGCAGTGACCATTCTTTTCGCTGTGTGCGTACTACCTACTAATATTATGTGGCTCTGGTTGGATTTTGGAAATGCCGCAGAACAATTTGCCCACTTTTGGGAACTAGTTGCATTTTGCAACATATTGACATTTGCTAACAGTGCCGCAAATCCAGTTTGCTATACTATTACCAATACGAATTATCGCAAGGAGATTCTGAACCTTTTGAGAAGGTGCTGTAAGAACCGAAACAAACTCGCTCTACAATCAGATGAGATAGAAATGCTTGATACTTCAAGAGAGTTGACCCGTCGAAGATCAACAGCTTACACAGACGCCTAGGATCGTGGCTAAAAAAGTCAAGGGAAACATAGTTGTGCAATGTTTTTTCGGGCTCTAAATTACTCTTCTGACTTACACATGGGGGCCTACTGAACTGACAACTAGGCCGCTGCAACGGAGTTTTGTAGGCGTTTTAGGGCCTAAATCCAAGACTTTTTTTTATTTTATTATACCTTCCATTGTGAGGCAATATTTAAATGTGTCTTTCGATCGGCAAAAATCATCCTGTGAATTAAGCAGTTACAGTGAATGGAAGTATCAGGAACGATTATCTGAGAAGAGCGAAACCATTATGCTTGTGCAGTATGGCTAACCGACTGTTTTACGGTTGAAAACCAAAAACTAAACATTCATCAATATTGAAGAATATCCTTAATACGTGTTCTTAATTTTCATTTGCTTGTTCAGTTTTCGAAATTATAGTGTGAGGGCAAATAATCCCATGGGCAAATATAACTTATCTTTAATTGATCAAAAATCAACTGAAGATAACTGGGGGACATCGTGTAGTAATTGCCGCAACACCTTTAAAATCTTCCTTAAAGTATTTTAAACCGCCATCTAATAATAATAATAATAATAATAATAATAATAATAATAATAATAATAATAATAAGAAAAGAAGAAGAAGAAGAAGAAGAAGAAGAAGAAGAAGAAGAAGAAGAAGAAGAAGAAGAAGAAGAAGAAGAAAAAGAAGAAGAAGAAGAAGAAGAAGAAGAAGAACTAAAAGCTTACCACAACAACGGGACTTTGCTAATGACATTTTTATCACCGAGCATTCAAAAATTTTCTAGACAAGTTAAGTTATATCGTTTCCCATTTAATCGTTTTGGTCTAACTGAATTGAAAAATGACAAAAGAATTAAACGAATGCCAGCAAAAATAGGACAGTTAAGTAGGGGGCCATTACTGTCCCTCAACATTTTATCAATAATAACGGATAGGTACCAACAAGAGCCTCTTCTGATAATTACTACCGAAATTGTATCCTAGCTTCTATTGAATCATTGGTACCAAGAGCCTATTATGGCTTTTGGTACCAATGATTCAATAGAAGCTAGGATACAATTTCGGTAGTGATTATCAGAAGAGGAAGCGTAATGGACAATGTAATATGTGTAATATTTTATGTATAATTTGTTTGTATTATTGTATTTATACACTACCCCGGGCATTTTTATATCCGTAAATTAAAAATGACTCGTTCATCATGTTTAAGAATCATTATCTAACTCCTAATTTTTAAGTTCCGTATTTTACGTAATGTTCCATTGGACTGAAAATTTAAAACTTGCAAAAAATAAAGAATAATACTTAGAAGCTAAAAGACATGCAGTTTTCTTGGTTTGCTTTCTATGACGCCAACGCTTTAGTGGGATTCTCCAGGTTATTTCTTTACCTCCTGTCGATTGTTTTACTTTTTCTTTATCATCAGTGCTTTGAGAACACATTATGGCTAGTCGACGTCGAAAGCGTGCAAAATGCTTCACGGAAGAAAATAACCTTGAGCGGGGGCACCCAACGACAATGTAGTTCAAAACCACTTAAACATAGCATTGTTAAACGTATTTTAGTATTAAAACGGGAGATATAGACATATTTTTATCCCCTAAAAATTTTTCATCTGTTCGGATTTCCTAGCTGAAAGTCTAGTCGGATCCGAAAATTATAGGGATCAAAACTTACCTCTTCGAAAATTTCAGCCAGAAAAAAGGCTCCCGAAAATTCTAGGTGACCTTTTTAGGGCAAAAATCCGTTAAAAATGGGCAATTATACCATTTTTTAGATGTTCGAAAATCCTAGGAGAGGCAGACAAGCAAGAAATTTTGGAAAAAATGTTCCGAAAATTCTAGATCTCAAATCGTCTTCCGAATAGATATTTTCCGAAAATTGTCGTTGGGTGCCCCGGCTTGAGGCTTAAACAAGAATCAGCAAAGTAACTTCTCAAGAGTGAAGGCGTGGAATTTGAGCGATTGGAAATGTTGTTTTTAACGCCGTGTTTGGGGTCATTAAAGTGATTCGATCGTTTTCACGATTTCACGGCTTGGGCTCGTGTCAGGACCGGTATCCGAAAAATTTTAATAAGATGCTGCGATTTGCGTAAGCTACTTTCTCCTCTTTGCGTTCATCAGAATAAAAAAGGAAAAAGATTGTTAAGTGTAGAAAGGGCATCATTTGCTCATTAGCGTCCAAAGCAAAAACATTGATTTGTATAATAGTGATTTACGTTTATAAAGTTTGGTGATTTTTTATTTGGAATATTAATGTCCAACAAATGCAAACTGCAAGCAACATAAATCAGCAAATCTCTTTATTTTTTTCTATAAACCTAGGTTCCGTTGTCTGCTAGAGAGAAGTCCATTAGGCGCTCGGTCATTTATAGCTATAGCAGTAGACATGTTATTAGTCTCGCTTGCGTAAGCAGCGAGACTCATAATTAGCAAGCCGTTTTGCTTCGTATTTAGGACACAAAAGGGAGGCCATAGTCCTAGGTGTTCCTAGCGGGAGACCGTGGAAACTGGGAATAAGAATAGTTGCGTGACCGAAGCCACCCATGTTTTGCGAAGAAAGCTTAGGAAAGACTAATGCGATTGAGAGCTTTTCTTGAACGATTCGGTCCACGAATTCTATCCCTTGAAAGAGTTAAATAAATAACTTTGGAACAAGTGAAAACTTCAGTGGTCGAAAAAAAATAAGAATCTTAATTAGCAAAAGCTACACTGTACAGTACCGCAAGTGATCCCCAACCGCAAATGATCCCGAGACCGCAAATGATCCCCAAAATGGACCGCAAATGATCCTCGACCGCAAGTGATCCCCAAAGTCGACCGCAAATGATCCCGTGAAAAATTGAGGGAATGGATTGGATCTTACGGGACTGATTACAAAAAAGGACTGATTATAAAAAGGAACCTTTTCCTCTTGCCTTCTACAGAAAAAGACATGGAGGACGCCCGATCTCAGGTCAATTTGTACCAGGCGAAAAAAAAAAATGGAATAAATCTGAAAATGATATGATTTCAAGAATGTTTCATCGGTGTAAAAAAAATCCTTAATTTTGTATTAAATTATTTTTTAACATAACAAGCGCTTAATTGACTTTACTGATCTTTTTGGAAGTGTCGCATTAATTTTCAGATATTTAATTATGATTATTCTCTGAAGTGTTAATTCTACGTGATAAACAGCAAGACATTTGTTAGTAACCCAAGTGCTTGTTACGACACAAGACTTGGTTTAAAATAAACAAACGTCAAAATGCCCCCGAACTTATCTGATGTCCACAGGTTTCGGTTTATTTCGAAATAGCAACTTGCTCACTGAACAGCTCATAAACATGTTGCGGATAGTTATATTGACGCTTATATGTATATTCATTTGCTGTGCCTTTGCTGGAGACAGTTACCAGGAATCTAAACCTGGTAATGACAAACAGAAAAGCAAGGTAAGCGGTAGTTGTGTTTATTTTTACTTATCCCAGCCAGAAAGAGTGTCAACATTCGGATTACGGTAAGTACGTGGCTAGGTATTCCATTTAACAAGTATTTGGAGACTGACGGGACCATAATAATACACAAAAAATAACGGCACGTTCGTTATAAATAATAATAACAATGATATAATAATATAACAGAAAAGAAACAATTAATTACAATTACAGCAAACAACGGAAGATTTTTAAAAACGTAATACGGACAAGTTTTAAAAGAAGTGAGTTTAGGCAGAACTAGGTACACTGTAGGTAATGTTTGGTTTCGACAACTATACTGAGTAGATAATGTTATTATTTTTTATAATATTTTTTTTGAAAAAGCGTACTCATTCAATTGTTCCAATGTTTCATGTTTTTAATTGTTTTCAGTTAATCGTTATCATCTGAAAGCTAAAAAACTACCGAGAAAATAAATGACATGATCGAACGCTAACGATTGTACAAACTTTACATGATGACTAGCCTCCCACGCAGGCGTTTTTAGGGGAGCTCGTTTTTTACCCTCCTCCCCTAAAAACGCCTACGTGGGAGGCTACATCATGACCAGCAAGCCCTGGAAACGTGCACGACGGTCATCTGAATTCACCGACTGCACAATATAAAACAAAGGAGGTGTTGACAACATAGTTCAGGACCGAAGATCGGAAACTATAAGAAATCCCTGGAACTTATTACTCGCACGTCATCGTGTGTTCATCTCGCTAACTCTAATAACATTTTATTCCGACAGGAGCAATTAACACAATCAAAATATGCTTTTGCCTCCTCTGACGATAACTTAGACTACGAGTAGTCCCCCACTTTTCCTCAGGGATAGTAGAGCGAGCGAAACGCGAGCGGGCGTGAAAATCACCCCACGCAAGAAAAGGCGACACGCGGCAGAGAGAGACAAAAATTTTCACGCGCGCTCGCGTTTCGCTCGCTCTACTATCCCTGAGGAAAAATGGGGGAGTACTCGTAGTCTAACGATAACCGAAACCTCCGTAAATACATCATCGATTTTCTTGTAAAAATTACAAATGTCTTTTCAAACAGAGCATGCGCAACTTCAGAACACGCGGCCACTTTACTCAAATTTATTTACATTGTGTGGGCCACGCCGAAACGTTTCTTTGTAACTACGACGTGAAATAATCAAACTAGAACCAAACCAAAGTCTCCAGGTGAGTAAAAGCAAAAGGCCGAAAAACGAAAAACCAAATTTTTTACTAATAAATGCCGAAAAATATAACTGGCGGAGGGTCTCCTACAAGAAAATCACCTATTACAAAACACTCTAAGACAGACATATAGCTTTCATAGCTTGTATACCCCTTGGTTTTCCAGTTATTGCACAAGTGTCTAACTCACAGAATCACGGGCGCGCCACCTAGTGTTTCTGTTGCATGATAAAACTCGCATTTAGGAGTTTAGAACACAATAACATTACAATAACACTCGCTTACTCAAGCTAAAACATATTAATCTTTAAATTTCTACTTGGTGCGCAAGTGATTTCATAATGCCATGGTGTCTGATTCACAGAATCACGGGCGTGCCACCTAGTGTTTCTGTTGCTTTAAAAATTGCACGTAGGAGTTTAGATCACCATGGCATTACAATAACACTTACCCGAGCTAAAACATATCAGACATATTAACCATTAATTTTCTTCTGTGCGCAAGTGATTTCATAATACCGTGGTGTCTAACTCACAGAATCATGGGCGCGCCACCTAGTGTTTCTGTTGCATGATAAAACTCGCTCTTAGGAGTTTAGAACATCATGGCATTACAATAACCCCCGCCTACTCAAGATAAGACATATTAACCTTAAAATTTCAACTTGGTGCGCAGGTGATTTCATAATGCCATGGTGTCTGATTCACAGAATCACAGGCGTGCCACCTAGTGTTTCTGTTACTTTAAAAATAGCACTTAGGAGTTTAGATCACCACGACATTACAATAACGCTCGCTTACTCGAGCTAAAACATATTAACCAGTAAATTTCCACTTGGTGCGCAAGCGATTTCATAATGCCGTGGTGTCTAACTCACAGAATCACGGACGTGCCACCTGGTGTTTCTGTTGCTTTAAGAATCGCACTTAAGCCAGGCACCATGGCATTACAGTAACACTCGCTTACTCGAGCTAAGACATATCAGACATATTAATCCTTAATTTTCTTCTGTGCGCAAGTGATTTCATTTTCCTCCAATACAGAGCTTTTTCTTGACTGGATAACGAGTTAAACAGCGGCAGCGGCGATACTTGTGGTAATTTTTGGCGGGCTTTGGGCACGCTTTCGCGGGATGACGATTTCACTATCCGACCGGATCCATTTGATCGCTTGGTCTTTATGTTTTCTGCCTCTACTATGACATCTTTAGGAATTTAAGCCGAGTTACTGCTAACAATAGTATTTCCGCAAATCCGTCATTAAATAACGGAGATTTTTTTTATGGAGCCCGTTTGCACACGCTTTACATCATTGACAGAAGATCATGCATAATAGTCACCAAACAAATGCTGTCGGATTAGAAGATCTAAGGTTTTCTACATCAAAATGCCTACCAGACTGCCGATGAGTATCACCACTTACACGTTTATCGTAATATCGTTAGGCTTAGAAACATTTTCAAGGCATAGGAAGACCGTCGTCTTCTCCTAATGTCATCTAAACCTACCCAGACGCACACACCGTCCTTTACGATCATCTCAAGAATGCAATGCTGGCTTTATTCGATCAGAGTTCAAATTATAATGTCACACTTCTTCCATATAAAGAAAAAGTCAATTATTATTTCATTGTTTTGGTTAAATTTTTAACTATAGTGCGTTGAATGTACAAGATTTCATCAGAGAGAGGCCATAAAAGTACGAGAATGAACGCACCAGCGCGTGCGTGAAGCGATTCACTGCGGAAACTGCAGTTTTATAGCAAGCTCAGGCCAAAAAATTGGTTGAATCTGCACACACAAAGCCTCGGAGATCAATGATTGCAATTTGTTTTGGCATCTATCTTTCCTTTACGATGAGTAGTATGCTGTGTGTTCACGGACCGCGAGTTATACATAATCAACATTTTGAACCAAAGCTTTTATCTAGCAACATTCGTCCGATTCTATTTAAGTTCTGCGACTGTCAATACATTCAATACAATATGGACCTGCGCTACATTTTAATCCTGGCAAAGACCAGAAAGACAACGCTTGAGTCGTAGGCTATGCGCGATTATTCTGGATTAGCCTGAGTATCAGGCCTTCCTTTTTCGCTTCCATCTTTCCCTTTTTCTCCAGAAACGCCCGATACTCAGGCTAATTCTGGATAACTCATGAGCTGAGAACGCAAATCTCAGGTATATGTTAAATTGAAATCTCTTCTCTATTAAATTACTCTATCGCCAGATGCCGCCTTAATCTTGTTAAAAAATGTATTACTGACCACTGATGGTTGGATCAAACGGTAAAGAAACTAATTGCTTTTCGCAGTAGGAGGTTTATTGCTTGTCACTCAAACCCTAGCATCCTTAACAACGCCGGCGTCATGTGGAGTGCAAAAGAAAGTCGTATGCGGGTCCTCATATTAACAATTATATCAAATTACAGGGTGTCCCAAAAGTTCGTTCCTCTACTTTATAAGACTGTAATGTAGTACGATTGGATTTGGTAAGCAAATCACTTAACCAAAAGTTGTGTCTTTTAATATAATTTGATATTTTATACTTGTTGTGCCATCTTGTGACTCTAATATTCGATTTGTGTACTTCTGCGCCAAAGGAGCGCGTGCGAGAGTACATTTTCCCGCCACATATTTTTTGTATTTTGTTGCTCGATTTGCTCAAACTCCTTCCTTATTTTTTTGTGAATATCATGAAAGAAAAAGACATCAAAACGCAAAAACGTCCAGTTACGTGAGAGCATAAGCATGTTTACTTCGATTTACCGGCTTATCAGTAGAAGTAACTAAACTATGGAAAAATCCGAATTTTCGGTGGTGAAATGGTCATCGAGAAATGAATGTTTTGAAGACAAAAAAAAGAAGGGGAAGACTGATAGTCCTGAATAAAGCGGCTAAAATAGTTTTGAAGAAGGTTAGATACAAAAGAGACAGCTCTCACAACAGTTAGCAAGCCAAAACTTGAGCAGTTTCATGAAAAGCAAACTGGGTTAGAGGCCCTTGAGATGGCAACAAAACCTCTGCTTAGTCTGCAAAACAACTATCAGCTCGTCTCAAATTTGTAAAGAGGTACAAAAGTGCTACCGTGAATAGGGGCTGGGATGATTATCTTTTTTTGGATGAATGCTTAAAGTATATTTTTCCAGCTGCCTAAACGCCTAAACTAAAAAAAATGTTGCTCGGGGAGTCGAAATGGAGTAGTGGCTCCAGCGTACCAGGTGATAAAAAAGCTCAAAATAGAGTCATCTTTGGCTCTACATGCTGTATCCCACTCCATGCTGCAATGGTTAAAGAAAGTGATAAAATAACGAAGGGGAATGCCGGTTACTGAAATTCTGAATAAATGTACTCGATAGAGTAATAAACACCTTCTACAAGTCATGGAAGAATAATGACCAAAAGTTAATTAGCGCATGAAATTAGAGGAACGAACTCTTGGGACACCCAGTAATAGTTGTCAGTGACAGTTAACTTTATACCCGATGACCGCTTTTCATTCTTTGGCCTGGTTTTCAAATGTCGTGATTGCGATAGCGGATTTCTCTGATTCGAATTCAGCGAATCCCAAACATGATCCTAGATTGTCCCTTAATGTCGGAAAAATCCTAGAGCCTTTGATTTAAGACGGGAGATCCTAGAACCATGTTCTGTCACACTTTGTAATAATCGTTGCACTTTGTAATACCCTATCGCACTTTGTAATAAAAAAGCTGTCGCACTTTGTAATAACAGACTATCGCACTTTGTAATACACTCGTCCAACTTTGTAATAAACTCGAAATGGATGGTCGGAGGACTAGTAAACCCAATAATAAGTATCATCATCGAAAACAACATCAACTACAACAATAATAATAACATTATAACAATAATAATCGTTTATTGTTATTTATTGGGGATGTTTTATGATGATGATTATTTATATAAGTGCCACTCGTTCGAACTCGTAAAACGGCCACCTCAATAACACAGAATAATGTACTATTTATTGCTAACATCTGATTGACACAATGACGAATTTTGATGTCATGATGAAGTCATGTTGTTGAATTTACTGGCATACCCCAATCCAATTCCATAGTTTTTCCCTCAAAGCGACAAATACTCAAATAGTAAGGTTTCTGACAAAATCAAGACGTTGGCAAACACATCTGTTATCTTAAACAATGGCGCCATTCATTGTTAAAGAAGGATCTGGAACCTTTCGTGGCTTACCCACAGATGTCAAATTTACAATCAAAATCAATCAACTGTGCAAAGTTAATACTCGTTTTCGTGACCCATATGCTGGCTCAGCTCAGATTCTGCCACGTATTTACTTTTCCTGTGGCGGGATGGCGGGAAATGTCAACGTTACAAAACTCATAAGAATGTTTGGGTCTTGTGGTGTCGTGTTTGAATTACGGCGTATAATCTCAAATCAAAAATGGGCAAATGCTTGCCTGGTACTGCGTTATATAGGTCTTGAATGGTTTATCATCATGGACATTTTTGGCGAAACAAGAAGCATACTTCAAAGCTCTAAGCACAGACACCTCAATATTTAGGTAGAGAGAAAGAATAATTGAATAAAAATCAGAAAAAAAAAGAAAACGGCAATAATATTGTCTGTTTTTATCCTGAGCGCGCTCTAGGAAGCCAATTCAAAGTAAACTGCCAGAACTGTCATTGCATTAGCGAATAAGAAGCAAGGTCAGTCGTACACGTTTGAACCTTCTTGTACCTGATGCTTGTTTTTACATTTGCTTTCAAACTTTTTTACATGTAACCAAGCTTCACACTAATCGTAAGGATAAATAGAGGTATTTCACTGAATTTACAAGCCGTTAATCTATAATATCTTTTTTCAAATTGGTCATTTGCTTGAGAAGGAAAATAATTTACACCTTTTACCTCTTCGGCGGCAAAACTGAAAGAAATGAAGTGTCCCAGCGAAAGCACTGAAAGTTTAACGTCGCGATTGATATAAGGTAAGTACCTTGAAATGTTTTAGAAATGCTGTTCAAGTTCAGCTCTGTTTTCTACTCTTCTAAGTACCACGATTCAGGACGATTGCAAGCGGCGTACTCTTTTTCGTGTTTTCGGGGTCATGTCTTCTTTGAAGGTATTTATTTTTTCTTCTGTGTACGTGACAATCGACCCTGGCCCTTCCTCCGTTGTCGCTTCTCCGTTTTGTTTGGTTGAACTTTGGCTTGCCATTTAGTTCTGGGCCGTGTTCACAGGATTTTCTTGTTTTCTCGTTGTCGCGAGCGAAAGAGGTTTTTTATGCCTCTCCGAGAATTTGTAGTTCAGTTCAAAACGAGAAAGAACCTCCGGCTCACTTTAAAAAACGCTTTTGTTTGTTTTTAACTCTTCAAAAGGTGACAATGGTTTTGAAAACATTTTAAAATGACGTTGTAGAAAACCTTTTTTGCAGTTGTTGTGTTAGAATTTGACGATAGTTGTTATGTAGATGCGAAACAATATCGCTTAGCCTCGTTTTCAACTCGCAATTCCGCACTAAATACCTCGCTTCATTAACCAATCAGAATGCGAGATTTTACTCAATTTTGCGATTCTATGAAATCTTAGTATTAATAGCGCTTTTTTCATGGCAACAAACACTAAAATTTCATTATATCTCTAGTCATATCCTTGCAGGGACTGAAACCGGATTTCTTCCGAGCTTCCCCCTACCAGTAAAACCTTCAAAATATTTTGCTTACTAGTACTGTCAAGGACACAGGGGCGGATCTAGGGGGAGGGTGCAGGGGGTGCGCACCCCCCCCCCCCTGAGATGACCTGTGGTTTTCTAATACAACTGGTATTCTGCAAAAAAAAAAAACACTATGTTGTTTGTTGGTGTTGAAGTAGAGAAAGAGACGAGTGCACCCCCTCCTAAAAAAATCCTGGATCCGCCCCTGAGGACACCTTACTTTTATGAAAAACTCCGTAGTACAGATAGCAGCTAAATTCCAGTACAAAATCCCATCACTACGTACGGACTATCGCTTTACGGACACCATCTCATGGTCTCAAGGTCGTCCGCATAGAAAGAGTCCCTACAAAGACCTAATGAAGCCGGAAGGCCGCAGTTGATGTGAACACTTTCCTCCGCCTCCACTTGAGAAATTCAGGTGCAGCTGAAAACTGTTCAGTGGAATGTTATTATTATTATTATAATTATTTTATCATTATTATTATTGTTGTCGTTGTTGTTGTTGTCGATGATGGTACTTATTGTTGGGTTTACTTGTCCTCCGACCATCCATTTCAAGTTTGTTGCAAAGTACGACAGCGTATTTTATTACAAACTGCGACAGCTTTTTTATTACAGAGTGTGACAAGTGTTATTACAAAGTGCCACAGTTTAATATTACAAAGTGCGACAGAACAAACTAAGCAATAAGAGGATTCGCCCGTCCATCACCGACGATCAAAGATTCTTCAGTGATTCTTTTTTTTTTTTTTTTTTCTTTTTGTTAGTTCAATAACCACACAGCAGTTCAATAAGTACACAACAGATCAATAACCACACCAGTAGTTCAATGACCACACATTAAAAAATAAAATATAAATAAATAAATAAATGTGATAAAGGTGACATATAACCAACAAGTAAGTATTAAAATGAAAATGATAATGTTCAGTTTTTCTTTTTGTTAGTTCAATAACCACACAGCAGTTCAATAAGTACACAACAGATCAATAACCACACCAGTAGTTCAATGACCACACATTAGTTCATTGAGCGTAAACTACATGTAGCTGCGGGAAAAATAGCCACAAATACGTTAGTTATTTTTAATAAGAATGTATAGCATTAAGTAAGTGGTAAATACTCATTTAGCTATAAGCAATAAGAGGATTCGCCCGTCCATCACCCCCGATCAAAGATTCTTCAGTAATTCTTTAAACGAGTTATAGCACTGATATGACCTCTTCCAGAAACAAAACTCAAAACGGTGTACTTGCATAAAGCAAAAAATGCTGTAGAAAGATTAATATGTGAGGTTGTTTAAAAAACAGACTGAGCAAGTTCAAAGTACTGGAAACTCTGACACTCATTAAGCGGTGACAAACGCAGACATTCGACTGTAATGCGAAATATGGCATGCATTTTGTTTCAAGGGAGCCAAAATTTCTAAATAACGCATGTAAGGAAGCTAGCACCCACCTTTGGTAAAAAATTGCTAATAGATTCGGAATCTAGTAAATGTAAATACAATAAAAGTTATTTGAGCTGATTGGGCATGGTAGTTTACGCACCTACTGACAGGCTGTCAAAAACTAATGACCAAGGACAAACCTAGCACAGCTGGAGTGATAGTTTAAATAAAACTGAATATCAATTTCTATAGTTCGTTGCCTTGCTTAATTACCATACAAAATATTGAAGCAATGACATTTAATAAAGTAAACTAAACTTCACAAACATTTTGACTAGCCAAAAAAAGGCGCATTACAAATTTTGGTACAGCGATATCGTAGGTGTACGGCGCGGCTATTAGGTGTCGTCTCCGGCCTTGTGTTTATGGTAGGTAGACGCTCAAGGGGCACCCAACGAGAATATAGTTCAAAACCGCTTAAACATAGCTTTGGTAAACGTATTTTAGTATTTAAACAGTAGATATAGGCATATTTTTATCCCCTAAAAATTTCTCATCTGTTCGTATTTCCTAGCTGAAAGTTTAGTGATCCGAAACTATAGGATTCAAAACTTACCTTTTCGAAAATTTTAGCCAGAAAAATCTGAAAAATCGCTCCCGAAAGTTCTAGGTGACCTTTTTACGGTAAAAATCCGTTAAAAATGAGCAATTATGCCATTTTTTTGACGTTCGAAAATCCTAGAAGAGGCAGGCAAGCAAGAGATTTTACAACAAATGTTCCGAAAATTCTAGATCTCAAATCATCTTCCGAACAGATATTTTCCGAAAATTGACGTTGGGTGCCCCTGCTAAATGAACCTGTTATACTAAGTTCTACCTTTAATTTTTGAATTTTTGATGAATAAGTTACAAAACAATATAAGATAACACTGTCGATAAACCATAAAATGCTGCAGTAACCTTCTTTCAATGCAGTAACTATAACTTTGGCAAGTTATCTCAGTCGCTAAATTCTTACTCAGCTAAATCAGTTAACTGGTTAAACTCTGGAAAACAAGAAAAGCAAGGGCAAAACGAAATGTTGGACATTGCACATCAAGGATGCAACATTTCATTCCGGCGCTTAATATCGTGATCATTGCCAACCCTGACGCCATTTTGTCATGTCGATGCATAGCTTTGAAAACCAAAAAAAAAAAAAAAAAAACCCGGAAAAGTAGGTTGTGTTAATAGCGAACATCCTCTCTTATCCGGTATTTTATATATTATATGTCGTTACCACATATACAGCTCCTCTAGACAGCTATTTTAAAATATGTCTCACAGGTAGGCATGTTCTGTTTAATATAATATCAGTAACGACCACCAAAATAAAATGCTCTAGAGAAGCTTCACCTTTAAATAGCTTTTTCAGGTTAAAAAAAAGACTGGAGTTTCTTCTGTTGAGTACATGTAGTCCAGTTCTCTAGTACAACGGAAAATGCATGGACTGATGCAGTTTAGTCCCAACATCCAAGACAGCAAAGAAAGTGGCCGCGGACTAGATCTTATATACTGAAAATTAATATTCAGAGTTCTCAAAATAATGCAAAATGTAAGTATAACGATCCACTGATTTCTTTGGAAGCTTTCTATAGCATTTGATATTTTCTTGCATTTGGATTGGTCAAAATGAGTAAAAGGAAAAAGAGGTAATTATTATTTCCGGGGGGGCTGGCAACGGCCTTTGATCTTGCCGCTTTTCGACTTTCCGAGAAATTGTTTTTAAAAAGTCGGGAAAAACCTTCGAGGAGGAACACTTCAATTAACTCAATTTTAAGATACCATGTGGGATCGTTTTCTTCATTTACACAAATTTGTTTGTTCCAACTTTCGCGTCAGAAAGCGGAAAAGATAAATAGATATGAATAAATTTGGGAAGCACTATATATTGACGCTCATCATAAATTAGCAAATTAACGCCTACGCCATTAGCTTAGATCTGTTAATAAGGAGAGAATATTTCCTATTCATATTTAGCTCTTCGAGCGGAACAAATGAAAATCCAACTTTACAATTATGTTCTTACGACGATAATACCTAATCTCACAAAACGTATTTCGCTAGTAGGTTAATATTACTTTTTTAGAAAAAATGGACCAAACCGTATGCAAATTTGTAGCTTCTTAAAGATATGGAACTGCTCATTTGTATTCGTCGCCATTTTGGATTTTACTGAAAGTCAAAATTATGAAATAGTCTATGAAGAGTGTGAAATCTTACGCTTTTCTTAAATGCACTATTATGACGCCCTTTTTTTTTTTTTTAAAGAAAAACAAAACTAAATACATCGGCTGGCAATACGGCAGCCTCCCACGCAGCTGTTTTTCAGTAGGGGAGCTCGTATTTCGTCCTGCTCCCCGACGAAATACGAGCTCCTCTAAACACGCCCGCGCGTGCGTGGGAGGCTATTTAGCTAGCAATAAGGCAAAGGACTAAATTTAAAGGCCAATATATCTGAGCTAACAAAATTAGCCGCAGAGCAAGAAAGAAAGGAAAGCAAAAAAAGGAAATATTAGAAATTACTTTTATGAACGGCTCCTAGAATAATACAGAAGAGAAATGTGACGTCGCAAAAATTCAAATTTATGAAGTTATGGGATTCGTTAGCGTATTTAGAAAAAACAAGATGAAGAAGCTTTCTTGCTAAAGACCAGCGTGTTAATGCAAACTGGTTGGGCATAAGCACTGTTGTGCTCTGATCACTCCATACAAATGTACTTTACGATCCAAGCCAATTTTAGTGGGATTGATGTGGAGTCATCGTCAGGGCATAGCGGTGCTATGATTTTCCACGTTTTCCCACCACTAAACAGGCTGATTTTGTGTAAGGCAGCTTTTTACAATAATTGTATCGTTTCTCGCGCGCTGATTTACTAATTTTCATGACCAATAATGAAAGCGTTTTCACATGACGTCACGGGGTCCATATTGGTGTCCCAAAACAATGAAATGGCGGCCATGATGGTGTTCCAAACCAATCCTGTGAGAGTTGAACTCTCTTCTTATGTAACGCTTTCTTTTGTTCCAAAACGGTCATTTGCTGAACGAATGCCAAATTTCGATGCTTTTCTTTAGTTAAGTTTCGTAGAAGAGTCACTTTCTGTCTGCTAAGAAAAATAGCCAGATGGCTCTGGTCACGCAGACTTGCATCCTGCTTGGATTCTCTGCAAAAAGCTGAAGCAGAGGAACTTGAACAATTTGAACACTCAGTTTCCAAAAGCTAAGACGGCTGGCTTGAAATTGTATATCTCAAAAACTGCGATTCAGATATTAAAAGCTTTTAATATTCATACATAGTTTTAAAGTTAAAAATAGCCAGAAAACAAACGATGAATTCTGAAATTAAGTCTTATTCAAATTAAAGACATAAATTACTTAACAGTGGCTTTCTTTTGACAAGTACTGGGTGTTTTTCTAATCCCTTTCTCTGAAAGCGAAACAAACTTTTTGTACAAACTTTGTGAAACTAATTGCAAGTACCAGTGGTAAGTTAAATTGGAGACTACATGCCTATAACCTACCTTTCGATTTGATTTTACACAGTTCATATAGCTGAATGGCGTTCACGACGACAAAGACGGGTTGAACTGAAGAAGACACCAGGTACACGATTTACGTTCGCACTTTTCGGTTAGTAACGTTTCACAAACTGCCTGTGCGGTGAGTGGATTCACAACAGTCACTTTGACAATGTTACGACGTAATTTTATCATCAATAAGACTGGATGATAAAACAAGGTGCCGGTAGACTCAACATAAATCTAAGATAGTTAGTGCCACAATGTTAAAGAAGGATATGAATACTTAAGTTTTGTTTAAAGAAATCCAATATTGGGAACACCACAGCAACAACCCAGTGAGGGGTATCGGATCTTGGTGTGGACCTTCAGAAAATAAACAACAACAAACAGACAAAGAGTAAAATGTATTTGAACGATATTTCGGGGTTGCAAAACATTAACGTTATACAAGAGCTATAATGCCTTGATGGGGATTGTCGTGCATTGATATAATAAAAAAAGTGGATCTGAATGAAACGAAGCAGCTCACGGTGGGGCCAAGCCGCCTTTAAAATCAGTCATCAAAGTGTCGCATTTTTGGTTAACTTACAATGACTTCGTTCGCTTTTACTCTCTCTACAAAACGTGGCCTGTAAATATGGAGCATCAGGCTAATACAGTAGAACCCCGTTAACTCGAACTCCGAAGGGAAGGAAAAACAGTTCGAGTTGGCGGGGTTTCGAGTAATCGGCTTGATTGAATGTCAAATTTGCCGTCTTCAGCTAATTATTTAAGTTGCTGATTTTCAGCACTTCAGTGTATAGTACAGTGTAAATTTAACTTATTTCATCAGAAAGGGTAACATTATTATGCTTTTTATGATAAAACGTTATCTGTTCGTTGTACCAATCAAAATCAAATTGCTGTCACGGTGTTTAGTTAGTTTTAATGTTTTTACTGATTATGCAACAAGAAGAGCTAAATGCTAATGAAATGGCATCCGAGCGGGGTTACAAGAACCGGAATTCGAGTTACTGGGGGAAATTTCAGTGAAATTTTGATCAAGGGAAAGGAAATTTAGATCGAGTCAGCAGCGAGGAATTCGAGTTTTCTGAGTTCGAGTTAACCGAGTAAAAATGACTTAAAAGTGGGGTGAAATCCAAGGGAAATGGGACTTAGTTCGAGTTAGCGGGGAGGTCGATCGCGAGTTATCTGCGGAGGTCGAGTTATCTGCGGAGTTCGAGTGATCGCGGTCCTTCTGAAGTGGCCAAAAATGACATTTAAAAAAATTCAAAGGTATCGTTTTTTTTTTAAGAAAAAATATGATCGATTCGGGGTACACTTAAATGATTAAATTTCTTTGAATTGCCAGTACTCGAGTAATATGTGTCTACGCGAAAAAAAGTCTCCAGCTTTTTACTCCCCTTCGAAAGCTCTTTAATCAGATGATATAAATTTGACTATGAAATTGAAAGCTTCATTAAACCCATTTTGGTATACTGTCATAATTTGACGTACGGTTTTGAGTCAAACAAAATCTGAATCATAAAAAAATGCGAAGCATTAGCCTAAATGACCGCGGTTACAGAAAAAAACCGTTAGAGAGAAATAAAAACTATTTTATGACCGGAGAAACTCATAAGCTAGCGAGGTATTAGATGCAAAAGAAAATATCAAATATCAAAAACAATAGAAGACAGCAGGACAAGAATCAAATTTTAAAACTTTCAAAAAGCGACCATAATTTACGCAGCAAGCTTTTCACAATCAATTATCTTACGTCTGAGGGTGTGATATAGCACAAGAATAAAACTTCTTTTCTTGACCTTAAATTTGCCTGTTGCAGGCAAATTAGATTAAGGTGAATTAGCTTTGACGGTTGGTGATAGTAACAAACTGATACCAATTTCTAGCGAATTTTGACATCTGTAACTTGATCGAATTTCCTCAGACAAAACAAATTAAACAAATAAGTTTTTGTGTTCGATTTGGTCGAATCACGATGAGATGTTTTTGCATGCGGTTTTTTTGTGACAGTTGTTTAATTTCTAGGAGGCCAAAATTTCATAAATAAAAGACTTTTAAATTCAATTAGTTTTTCAATAAATCCTGCTTTTCTACGTTGATGATTTAAATGGTCCTCAGAGACTGTTTGGCTATAGGCAAGAGGCCTGTTTTCCAAGACAAGTTATATAGGACAGGTGAATAATTATACTCTTCTATTTTTGTATACTTTAAAAATTGATAACTAAAAGATACTTGTAATTTTTTGCCTGAAGTAAGGGATTTTCAAGTTGAATCACTGAGTTGCTTGATTACTCAACACTCTCTAAGTTGGTCCCGATACTGGTTTTTTGTGCTTATGGAAATGTTGCATCTGAAATCTATAAATAAATGTAGTAGCGATGCAACAGATCTGGTGTGAAACAGTTTAAATGATTTGAAATTAAACATGCTATAGGGTGCTGACTATTTTTAGAGAAATGGCTGTCACACATTTATGTCGTGAGTTAATAGTCTCAAATTGTAACTGAAGTTCTTGTAAACATTTTTCAATCATTGCCTTGTTCTTCAACCAGTCAGCATTTTTATTTTTAACTTTTGGGGGCGTAGGGTTTAATTTTGTTGGAGAACAAAGTCAAGGTGAGCTATCATTGAATTGATGCCTATGAAGACTTCAAAATTGTATATCTATGAGTGGATTAAGAATATACAGCCAATCTAAATACTTTTTAACTAATTAATTGAACAAGAATTTTCAGCTGTGAATAAATACAGACTCGATTTTCAACTAAGACAAAATTGCTATCAAGTCTGTGAGGAAAGCAATTAATTGTGCTAACCGTAATCTTTATCAGTAACAAAGCGAGCGGGCAAATATTCGCTGTACAGGTTATCTGAAATACTTATTAAACAGTTAAACTGAAAGCAAACCTTCTTTAGCAAGTCACCCTGATCATAGTTTATTATCAGGTTCTCTTAAGACTATTGTGGGATATTTTGAATTTTTGCATTGTTTGCCTGTTTATTGGCTATTTGGTTTGTGCATGGCGCCCAGAAGTGTTACGAGAACTGGTGTGTTTCAACGCAAGTTGGTGAATGGAAATTTGCCATTTTCATTTGGCTTTATTTAAGTCTTAAGAGGCTTTGTTAAAGTCAATTTTAGACTGCACAACTATCATCATATAGCTCATTGCTTCTTGGTAGACTTTCTATGGCTGCGTAATGTTCACAGGTGAAAGATACAAAATGGAACAAAAAATAACTTCAAAGGAAATAATAATTCAACTACTTGAATGCTGGAGATATTCAGTTGATTGGCTATAGAACATTTTCCCACTTTATTTAATCAGTAACATTGCGTATTTAAGCTACAGTTTTCTATGCAAGTTTTGTTTGTAGGTTTCTAATTTGTTAACATATCTGATTCTACATAGTATGCAGGAAACTGGCTCAATTCTGTCAGTTCAGACAGCTTTGTTGGAGTGGTAACAATAGGGACCTTAAGCAAAGACGTTTTTGAGCGACGCACGTCAACCGGAAGTGAGGCCTTCTCCCTTTTTATATGCCTTGACGCTAACAAATTTGTATTGTTGAGTTTCTTTTCTCTTTTAAAGACGATTTACCCGCGAGTTTCAACCAAACCGCTCCCCAATGATGCAAAAAGTCCACTTCCGGTTGACGTCCGTCGCTCAAAAACGCTGTTGCTTAAGCTCCCTATTGTTTCCACCTGCAGATTCCAACTGTGACACATATTATGTATTACCTGCTATTTCGAAAACAATTCAGCAATTCAAATTAAGATTAATTTATTTTCTTAAACCTGAAAATGAGTTTATTAATGGCTTGTCTTCCAGGAATACACCCTTCTTTTAAGCAACTGCTGTTCTGACTAGTCACAGAGTATGAAATACGTGCCAAAAGATTATCATAAATAACGCAAAAATTTCAGGCCTTTTTTTCGCCACCGTTTGGTGCCAAAAAAACGACTTGATATTGCTGCATCTTTATGCTAGCAATTTTCGCCTGCGGTTACGAACGGGTAATGACTTTTTTAGACTTCCGTGTTTAAAGGTTTTTTTAAAGTTCCTAAAGTCCAACTATTATTTTGTCGTGAAAGTGCGTTGGCCGCCTAAAGCGAGGAAAAATATAAATTTACTGGCCTATTAATGACCGTATAAAATTATCTCGATGGAAGTTGCTTCACTGCTACGAATATAGAAAACATTGGTAACGGTTTGTTATTTGCAATTACCCCTCCAGAAGCGCCGCTGAAGGTATATTAAAGTTATACTTGTTTTTATTCCGTATATAGAGGACATTCTACAAGCATAACTTCTAACGACTTTTTGTATTCATTTCAGGTGAGATTTCAAGTCTGCTTAGGCCCTGGTTCCAATCGAAACGCTACCTAAGGCGATATTCATTCAAGGGTTATAATCATAGTCCCTTAGAAGAGCAGCCATGAGTTCAAACTCTACTTTAAGTAACATATTCTCAAATTTTACAACAGCAGAAAACTCCACACAAGAATCGCACGAAAGCAATGATGTCAACGTATACACGAAGGCTTTGAAGCTTACGCTATACGCCGTCATCTTCCTTGTTAGCGCCATTGGAAATATACTTGTTTGCGTCGTTATCATGAAAAGAAAAAAAATGAAGACGGTCACCAACTATTTCATTCTTAATCTGGCTTTCGCAGATTTGACTCTAACGTTAATTTGCATCCCATTCGACATCCCAGTGCAAGAAATGAACTACAAGTGGCCGTATGGGTCCTTTATGTGTAATATTCTGTACCCTTTGCAAACAATGTCGCTGTTTGCATCTGTATTTACTTTGACCGCTGTTAGTTTAACACGCTATTGGGCCATATTGTATCCGCTTCGTCGGCAACTCAGCACTACCAATGCAAAATGGCTGATCGTAATTATCTGGCTGTTATCGATAGTCCCAGTGTCTCCTTACATCAGTGTCCTCAGAATTGGAGATACAACAGGATCATGTGATGAATTTTGGAGTAGTAACAACGATCGAAAGATTTACACAGTGGTGCTCTTTGTTGCTGAGTATGTCATACCTCTTAGCATCATCGCAGCAGCGTATACAAGCATTGGCAGAGAATTAGGCAAGAAAAACAAAACTGGTCTTGAAAACACGTTTCTTCAAAACGCGCAAAGCGAGGAGGCATCAAAAGTAATTCGAATGCTTATTGCAGTGACCATTCTTTTCGCTGTGTGCGTACTTCCTACGAACATTATGTGGCTCTGGTTGGATTTTGGAAATGCCGAAGAACAATTTGCCCACTTTTGGGAACTAGTTGCATTTTGCAACATATTGACATTTGCTAACAGTGCCGCAAATCCAGTTTGCTATACTATTACCAATATGAATTACCGCAAGGAGATTCTGAACCTTTTGAGAAGGTGCTGTAAGAACCGAAACAAACTCGCTCTACAATCGGATGAGATAGAAATGCTTGATACTTCAAGAGAGTCGACCCGTCGAAGATCAACAGCTTACACAGACGCCTAGGATCGTGGCTAAAAAAGTCCAGGGAAACATAGTTGTGCAATGTTTTTCGGGCTCTAAATTACTCTTCTGACTTACACATGGGGCCCTACTGAACTGAAAACTAGGCCGCTGCAACTGAGTTTTGTAGGCGTCTTAGGGCCTAAATCCAAGATTTTTTTTATTTTATTATACCTTCCATTGTGAGGCAATATTTAAATGTGTCTTTCGATCGGCAAAAATCATCCTGTGAATTAAGCAGTTACAGTGAATGGAAGTATCAGGAACGATTATCTGAGAAGAGCGAAACCATTATGCTTGTGCAGTATGGCTAACCGACTGTTTTACGGTTGAAAACCAAAAACTAAACATTCATCAATATTGAAGAATATCCTTAATACCTGTTTTTAAATTTCATTTGCTTGTTCAGTTTTCGAAAATATAGTGTGAGGGCAAATAATCCCATGGGCAAATATAACTTATCTTTAATTGATCAAATATCAACTGAAGATAACTGGGGGACATCGTGTAGTAATTGCAGCAACACCTTTAAAATCTTCCTTAAAGTATTTTAAACCACCATCTAATAATAATAATAATAATAATAATAATAATAATAATAATAATAATAATAGGGAGAAGAAGAAGAAGAAGAAAAAGAAGAAGAAGAAGAAGAAGAAGAAGAAGAAGAAGAAGAAGAAGAAGAAGAAGAAGAAGAAGAAGAAGAAGAAGAAAAAGAAGAAGAAGAAGAAGAAGAAGAACTAAAAGCTTACCACAACAGCAGGACTTTGCTAATGACATTTTTACCACGGAGCATTCAAAAATTTTCTGGACAAGTTAAGTTATATCGTTTCCCATTTAATCGTTTTGGTCTAACTGAATTGAAAAATGACAAAAGAATTAAACGAATGCCAGCAAAAATAGGACAGTTAAGTAGGGGGCCATTAGTGTCCCTCAACATTTTATCAATAATAACGGATAGGTACCAAGAAGAGCCTCTTCTGATAATTACTACCGAAATTGTATCCTAGCTTCTATTGAATCATTGGTACCAAGAGCCTATTATGGCTTTTGGTACCAATGATTCAATAGAAGCTAGGATACAATTTCGGCAGTGATTATCAGAAGAGGAAGCGTAATGGACAATGTAATATATGTAATATTTTATGTATAATTTGTTTGTATTATTGTATTTATACACTACCCCGGGCATTTTTATATCCGTAAATTAAAAATGACTCGTTCATCATGTTTAAGAACCATTATCTAACTCCTAATTTTTAAGTTCCGTATTTTACGTAATGTTCCATTGGACTGAAAATTTAAAACTTGCAAAAAATAAAGAATAATACTTAGAAGCTAAAAGACATGCAGTTTTCTTGGTTTGCTTTCTATGACGCCAACGCTTTAGTGGGATGCTCCAGGTTATTTCTTTACCTCCTGTCGATTGTTTTACTTTTTTTTTTATCATCAGTGCTTTGAAAATACATTATGGCTGGTAGACGTCGAAAGCGTGCAAAATGCTTCACGGAAGAAAATAACCTTGAGCGGGGGCACCCAACGAGAGTGTAGTTCAAAACCACTTAAACATAGCATTGTTAAACGTATTTTAGTATTAAAACGGTAGATATAGGCATATTTTTATCCCCTAAAAATTTTTCATCTGTTCGGATTTCCTAGCTAAAAGTCTAGTGATTCGAAAATTATAGGGATCAAAACTTACCTCTTCGAAAATTTCAGCCAGAAAAAAGGCTCCCGAAAATTCTAGGAGACCTTTTTAGGGCAATTATACCATTTTTTAGATGTTCGAAAATCCTAGGAGAGACAGACAAGCAAGAAATTTTGGAAAAAATGTTCCGAAAATTCTAGATCTCAAATCGCCTTCCGAACAGATATTTTCCGAAAATTGTCGTTGGGTGCCCCGGCTTGAGGCTTAAACAATAATCAGCAAAGTAACTTCTCAAGAGTGAAGGCGTGGAATTTGAGCGATTGGAGATGTTATTTTTAACGCCGTGTTTGGGGTCAGTAAAGTGATTCGATCGTTTTCACGATTTCACGGCTTGGGCTCGTGTCAGTGCAGTATCCGAAAAATTTTAATAAGATGCTGCCATTTGCGTAAGCTACTTTCTCCTCTTTGTGTGTTCATCAGAATAAAAAAGGAAAAGGATTGTTAAGTGTAGAAAGGGCATCATTTAGCTCATTAGCGTCCAAAGCAAAAACATTGATATGTATAATAGTGATTTACGTTTATAAAGTTTGGTGATTTTTTATTTGGAATATTAATATCCAACAAATGCAAACTGCAAGTAACATAAATCAGCAAATCTCTTTATTTTTTTCTATAAACCTAGGTTCTGTTGTCTGCTA
Source organism: Porites lutea (assembly GCF_958299795.1). NCBI lineage: Eukaryota > Metazoa > Cnidaria > Anthozoa > Scleractinia > Poritidae > Porites > Porites lutea. Next base: position 3,860,266 of record NC_133210.1, read on the forward strand.
GAGAGAAGTCCATTAGGTGCTCGGTCATTTATAACTATAGCAGTAGACATGTTATTAGTCTCGCTCATAATCTGCAAGCCGTTTTGTTTCGTATTTAGGACACAAAAGGGAGGCCATAGTCCTAGGTGTTCCTAGCGGAGACCGTGGAAACTGGGAATAAGAATCGTTGCTTGACCGAAGCCACCCATGTTTTGCGAAGAAAGCTTAGGAAAGACTAATGCGATTGAGAGCTTTTCTTGAACGATTCGGTCCACGAATTCTATCCGTTGAAAGAGTTAAATAAATAACTTTGGAACAAGTGAAAACTTCAGTGGTCGAAAAAAAAGAAGAATCTTAATTAGCAAAGGCTACACTCTTTTTTTTATAAGAATGTTGTTTTACCGGCCCAGGCTGAATATTCTTATTTTTCTGCCGATTTTAGGCTGAAAATATTCTTGTATTATTCTTAAATTATAGCTTATGACATTTCCGTTTTAGAATTTATTGGGGTATATGTTTATATATTACATGTACCGTTCATCAAACGGTCATTAGCGTTGAACATTTTGCTATAGCTAGTGCAGGTTTTTTTCGTTTTGTTGGCTAGTTTCGCCTTTCAGAGAAAGGAATAATTTTATACGGTTAAGTTAAAAACATAAAATTGTATTCTATTTACAGATGGTTTAACACACAAAATTATATCTATCCTTTTCAAAATCTCAGCCTTGGCTTTATTTTTAAAATATTCTTAATATTTCGCAAATTCCAGCCTCGATATTCTTATAAAATATATTCTTATAAAAAAAAAGAGTGTAACTGGTGGGGTGTTGAAAAACTTTCATTGTATGCAAATGAGTCTTTTGATGAGCATGAAGGTTAATTTTCGGCGATGATTAAAATGAAGCCTCATGTTCTCATCACGTTTCTCTCGAATCGAGGCCCTTGAATTTTCGTGTAATTATACACGCGTATAGCCTACGACCGCAGGCGTATTTCCGGTCGTCGCAAACACGCGTTCTAAATCAGTTGAGAAACAAAGTAAATATCCTAAAGACTACTCGACCGTCGATAAAGGAGGAAGTGAAGAACCTTTAGCGAGTAAATCCTGTTTCGTGTAGAATTATTTGCTTCCTCATTTTCTATCTAATCTCCAGGCAAGCGAGACTTAACACTGATATTAAGAGCGTTCTTGTGTTAAGAAAGCTTAGTCTCTGGGCGTTCTCTCTTGCCCGTTTGTCCACGAGTCTCTCTCGGTGACGTCACAGCTCACGGTAGAGTCCAGGTTTAACCGAGCCGAAAACGCCCAGCGACCAGGCTGATGTTAAGAATATTTAACCTCGCATTGTAGACCATGAAGAGATAGCCAAATTTTTGACATCTGTCTGCTTCTAGCTTGATTTCATGGGAAAGAATTAAAATTTAATCCAAGCAAAATTTTGACTAGATTTCTACATAATTTGGCTTGTAAGTAATTTTTTTTCGTAAGAAATCATCATGATCATGATCGAGGTAATACTCGACTGTCTGATCTGTCAACGTAAGAAGAAAATAAGATTAATTTTGATACGCCTTAATTCAGTTTTTGATGGATTATTTAATAACGTGCAGCAGAAACCGCTTTTAATTAAGGAAACTTTTATTAATCTCAATCTTTCCGGCTTCACGAGACAAACTGCTCAATTCATTGAATATAAATCAATAACGTAACTATTTGAAACAAAGAAATAAGTAATCATTGGCAGCTGAAATTGAAAGTGGGTCTGACTAATATTAATCATTTGAGTGTATATCATTAGAACATCACATCAAGTGGTTAACAGAATAATTAACAATTATTCCTCGAGCCCGAATGGGCTCTTAGTCCATAGCCCATGAGGCCGAAGGCCGAATGGGCTATTGACTCAGAGCCAAGAGACTATAAAGGGGACAGAGAGGGCATCCCCCATATACACCCTATTCCATAGATAATTCGTCTCGAGTTATTTTTAGAATCGGGATAAAGTTACCTCGCGCGAGGCGTGGATGTTTCGTGGAGGTTTCGCATGACCAAACGCCGTGCAAAACATGTCGGGCGAGAGGCAATGAAAGCGTAAAAAGATCGAGAGCATTCCTGAATATTGAAGCGAAATGAGTCGGCGCTCACCTGGGAAAAAGGAATCGCTGGACTCTTTGACAACCCGTGAAATCAGTTTAACTCGAAGTTGTCGTAACCTCAGTGCTTTAATAAAATGAGAAATTTCGCCGGTCTATTGAAACCGGTCGTTTGTACAATTTAGGGAGTTTAAGATCCAACGACGCGGACGACAACTAGAACGTCAAAAAAAACAATAGGTTTAATTAGCAAAACAGCAACTTCGCACTTGCAACACACTTTTTTGTTCATTTCTTTCCCGTTTTTGCACGACTACGACGTGAAAATGCCTAATTTTGCGTTTTATGGAGGACGTAAATAAGCAACGACGAAATTTTATTTCTCTTTCTATGCTTGAATATGGTCCCTTGAAATTCAGCTTTAGGAGGGTTCGCCTACAATTGACAAAGGAATAATCGCTATAAAGACTGAAAAAAATAACCATCAAACCAGAAATTGCTCTCTTCAAACTGTAAATTATAAATGATCCTGAGAGAATATTCAGGGTGTTAAGGATTTCCCTGCTCTACTGTTAGCTCTGTGCAAGAGAGGAAGGGCGATTATTTTTTAATTTCGGTTTCGCTGACACAGCTTTCGCAGAAATCTCGCTGTAGTCGTTTTTGTCGACAAAAGGAATAGCAAAATCGCTCTCCGCGTCTTCCCCCATTTTGTTCTGCGTCATTTCGTGAAGGACGCGTGGCTCTCACATGGGTCATCCACGCGGAACACATTCGCGCTATGTGATTGGCTGTTGTCTAATCCCCCTTGAGATCTGTGGTGTTAAAAATAACTCGAGACAAATTACCTATGGAATAGGGTTTATATGGGGGATGCCCTCTCTGTCCCCTTTATAGTCTCTTGCTCAGAGCCCATTCCTGGCTCGAGGAATAATTGTTTTAGTAAAATCCAACTAGTTGGTCAAAATATCGAGAATAAAAAAATTTTAGCTAGTTAAAGCTAGACTTTAATCCTTTTTTGCGCCAAAAAGCCCGCGCTTTTCGCTACTAGTGGGCTCTAACAGATAGCCTAGTAGTAGCTTAACCAATCAAAACGCAGCATTGATAATACACCACTAGTTGGATTTTACTAACAGAATATATTTGTGAGGCGTCAATTTACCTTAAGCGCACCACAATGAAAATATATATATTTTTTGACGACAAAACCCAAGGAAAATCCTTGGTTCGTGACCACGCAAATTTATGTTACTATCAATACGTACAGCTTCTTCTTCAACCAAAGTTTCGTTATGAAAATCTCTCAAGTAATTACTAATCACTATTAAAACATAACAAGACGACGGTTTTTAATTTGGCATGAGCAAATGTTTCAGCAGGAAAGTCTTTCTTCTTCAGAGACAATGACAAGGAATTGATGAAATGATTTATTTTCAATACCCCATGCAATAGAGTCCTCAGTAGCTCAGAGGTTAGAGCATCCGATCTAGAACGCGGAGGGTCGTGGTTTCGAATCCCATGTGGGGCTCAGATTTCTTCTGCGTCCTCTTATGGTTGATTTTTTGCAGCTTCTTTTATTTCCTTTATAATATTAATATCAGTGGCATAGGTTGATTAATAGAACTAGTGTTTTAACTATAAAAGTGTAACTGCGGGCGTTGAAGAAAGTAGACGCAACGTTTGTGCTAAGTTAAAAACCTTCGTCTTGTTTTGAAAACTGTTGCGGCCCGCTGTTGTCTAGACCTTCTGGAACCTAAATTATCATAAGCGCTTTTGATCATTTAATGTTAACAGGCGCTATATTAAGTTTTAAATATTACTATTATTATTATGTTCTTAGACATGATGAATGACATCGGCATTGACAAAAAGCAGCAACTTTATATAATCAAGAAAATGATAAATATAGGAACACATTAAATCTTTTGTTGTAGAATTAGGAATTGGGATAGCCCAGACTTAATGGAATTTTGATTTCTTTTCTTTTTTTTCTTTTCTTTTTTTTGCTTTTGTTTTTGTTTTTGTTTTTTTTAATAATCCAATCTCAAGCAGCATTTGTAAATTGTCTATACGTAGCAATATTTACAATTGTACATTCAAAAACACAAATAAAGTTTCCATTATTATCATACGGTTATCATTAAATATCACTAAATTATATTTTGCTTTTGAACTGGTACGAAATTAACTTTGAAAGAGACTTTTGCTGTCTTGGCGCCGTCTTGCTTGGTTGTTTATTGACTCCCTTTTTGGCAAGATGGGCAACGTGCATGAAAGATGCTCTTATCCTTTCAAAGTAACAGAGGCCGGGATTATATCAGAGACCTTGCTTTGTCAATTGGAAACGCCGTTTACGAAAGGGAAATAGGCGTACACGAATAGCCCTAGTCGTCGGAGTCGGCCTGTGCAAAGTGTTTCAAAGTTCAAGGGAGATTAGCCCAATAGACCTCTAGCTTGTATGTTATTGTTTTGTTTTCCCAATAAAGGTCTCAGGGAGATTTGCCTCTTTGTCTTTTCATAAAGTAGTCTTGATATAAAAATATATAAAAATAACTAAAGTTAATTTCGGACCCTGATGTTTTGTTCTCCCAATAAATGTCTCAGGGAAATTTGCCTCTTTGTCTTTTCATAAATTATGCGTAATACATGCACAGGAACAACGCGAAATTTGAATGAAACAGTTCTCTAGAGCAATTATCACATGACCTTGAGTACACTGGAAAAACAAAACATACAAGCTAAGGGGCCGAACGTTTGACTTTTTAGGGGGGTATGGGTGACTTCAGAAAAAAATATCCTGCAGACTGATTTCGAGGGGAAAAATTCTTGCAAGGAAGTACCTGGCCAAAAAAAATTCCAATCTTGAAAAATATCTTTCGAGGAGTATAATGCTGGACAAAATGTTACACCATTGTATGTCAGAAAAAAAATTCTATCTCCAGCGGTTTGGAAAAAACATTCTTACCCAAATCAAAGCACCCTCCTCAAAAAGTCAAATGGTCGGCCCCTAAATAGGTAACCCTCTAGGGCCACTCTTGCAAACTTTTATCTACACTTTACCTATACCTATATCTGTTAATAATATCTATACCTATACTTACCTATTAAATAAATGTAACTTTTCTTAAGTTACTCCAGGTGTTACTCAGTATATAATGCATTTCTCCTTGCTGTCCTTATCACCCTAACGACGTTGCCAGACGTCAAACGCAGAGAAATAAATTCCAATTTGGAATGTTTCAAGCTAAACTGTTGATAGGGGATCTCTGAAACTCAGTGTGGTGCTACTGGTTAAGGTTTGAACTATATATATTAAAGGGGCTGTTTCACAACGTTTATCAAGATTCAAACCGTGGGAACTGCCCTCAAATTGAGTTAACCCTTTAAGTCCCGATAGTAACCAACATCAATTTTCTCCCAATGATATCCGTACATTGTCAAGAGATTAGGTTATGAGAATTAATAAAATGATCACCTAAGAGAAAATGCTTTGATCTTTTGTCAAATTCTCTCAACTCATTCTTTAAAGTAACATATAGAGATCAGTTTGGAGAATTTGTATGTGGATATTGGGGCTTAAAGGGTTAAACATGAAAATTGCCGCTCAAAACGTTAACAGAAAGAATAAATGATACAACAAACACAAAAGAAGGCACCAATGGACAAACTTAAAGAAGATTGAAACGGACTGCAATTGTGGTTTTTGAAAACTTGTTAGCCTGATAAGTTAACAATTTTCTAAAGTTCATTTTTGTTGTTCAGTTGTAACATTTGATAGATTAATATAATGCATACAAGACATTATTTTTACACGAAACGTGATTTTACCCTGGTGATTTTGTCATTTACATGTAATTCAGTTCCATAGTGACTAAGGACGTGTAGCGGGCATTATAAACAAAATGAACTAGCCGGTCGTGATTTAGCCCTTTTAAACCACGTTAGGTCTTAGACCTTAGCAAATTCAACATGATGGACAAGTGATTACATCAATGAACGTATCTAGGTTTACTTAGCTTTTGCTATTTACTTATAAATCAAAATTGTCTTTTCACTGCAAAACTCTACAGGTTCCCCAAAGCTTGTTGTTTGTTCTGAATAACCTACCGCGTAGTTGTTTTTTCTTTTCTTTTTTATCGCTAACGATTGTCTTGAATAACCTGCACGATAAGAAACTGGAATTGCGGTTTATCACCTCACATATGAAAGTTGCAAGTACGCCTTTTCAGTCCGCTTTGTGTCAGGCTGGAGGAGCTGACACTTTCACCCATTTCTGCACACCTGCAAATTAGATCGTCAAAATTTTCTGTTACCGCTCATCTAGGTGACAAGGCAGAAGAGGAAAAATTGGAATACACAGATCTATTCAAAATCAACGTGAGTAGAACGTTCAACCATAAATAATTTCGTGTTTATATCCCCTTTACGTCTTCTTTGCTAGTGTTGTTTAATGCTTGAACATCTTGTGTTACGACTGACGGTGATCCAGGTTATAACCTAAACCCGACAGATCATGATTGAATATTAACAAGGATAAATAAATATATTATAAACTACTAAATGAATGACATTACGTAACGAGACGTTTGCGTAATTACTTTTAAAATCTGGTGACACTATAATTCAAGTCAAGGGTACACAACTGTGGTTCGTTAGGTAAGTTTAAGCCTGCCGCAGAATATAGAGAGCGAGGACGTGAATTAAGATCATCTCTTAATTTATCGGCCGTAAGTTTCGCCGTGTTAGATTATTTGATTTATAATTGATTGCTGATAAGTACTTTCCAAACAGTCTTAATGTTTATTTCTATGCACACTGTGTCCGTTTTTACGTACTGTGTATTCTTCAGTTTGCCAACAATTAAACATAAAAATAATTGCTGTTCAGGATCAACTTCCGGATATAATCTAGAGCAATATAAATCAAGTCGAACAACTTAAACAAAGGATTATCTTCATTTGATCATCCCTGCCTTAAAAACTTAAAATTTAACAATAATCAACGTTTTTTTTACTTTTTTTCGCTGTTAATGTTTTTTTATTATAATTTCTTTTCCATTTCTTTGACTATCTCCAAATGTTCTAGAATTCATCGCATGAAATCAATCGTGAGTATGGCTATTGCTGATAACTGCTCCTCACTCTAGCAGGGCGAGGACACCATGCATACAGCTGTTGGCATTAAGTCATTCTGGTCGGTTCTGTCTTACCGGAACAGTATGAGAAAAGTGAGAGAAAAAGCGAACACTTAACAACGAGCCCTTTTTATGAGTCGACTGAAACTCTTTTCTCTTCTCTCGAGAACTTTAAGTATATCCGGATGGCTACGCTACTCGACATCCCAACATTTCGGCCTTTAGAATTCTAGGCGGCATTGATGCTTACAGTGTACCTTTATTGATGGGAATTAAATTTAGTGCAATTACATAGCATTCAGTAAAAGTCATTTTTCTGTTACTGTGCCCTATTACACCAACTAAACATGAAAAAAAAAGTCAAAAACACACACCTGACACGAAAAGTTTACATAGGATTCATCAAAACTCAACATGTTTTGTAATTTTCACTAAATTTCAATCAACTTAAGTCAGTAAGCTCTTTTTATGAAGGAAACAATTTTTAACATGTTTAGTTGGAGATAATGGGGCATTAATCTACCCAAGCGGAATGGATCAGTCTGGTAATGGTTAACACTCTGAAGAACAGTCCGCGGGTTGTTCCTTTTGGTCACGTGGTCTTGCCTCGGGGGACGAGAATGGTTCGCGAGACGATCGGCTGGTTAAAAAAAGCTATTAAACTATTGAACTAGGGGGCGGGGGTGGGGAAACAAAGATTGCGCGCCCACTTGCGCAAGAGGGACTCTTTCGTCAATGGAACTCAAAACCTAATTACTCAAAACCTATCCGTACAGTATCTAGGTTCAATTTTTGGAAAGAATTAAGCAACACCACCAAGCCGTGAACATCAGTGACAGAAAGAAAAAACAAACAAACAACAACAAAAAAACCTGTAGGATATTTGTAGGTATCATCAAAGCAGTCTAAATTGAATTTATTCCATCGACGTTATTGCTTTTTGCGATCTCTTACATGTTAAATGTTATTTTCATTAATTTTTCATCTTTCTTTTGTTTTTGAGCACAGCGATAATGCTATCTTAAAAAATAGATGACTGTACTTACAAGCAATTCCGCCCTGGTGGCAGTATTCATTTTCTGTTTTAATTCTGGGAAATCCTAGCCTACCGGGGACGAAATAACTGTGACGGATGATTTAGAAAATTACATTAGTACGGCAGCAACAGCAAATACTGTTTTTATTACATTTTGTGCCAAGTTTTCAGTAAAAATTTCCTGAGGGCGTCCAAGTGTTTACTGACAGTGGTTTAATTTATTGTTTAGTTGAAATTTGTGTCAATTTTTCTGTTTATAACACTCAAGTGCAAGATGCTTTTGATAGATGAGTAGTGACTGATACTGAAACGACAGAGAGAGAACGTAGAAGCGGCACCAGTGAACTATTCAAGGGGACAAAATACAGGCTCACAATTTTTATTATTTATATTTACCCCGTATTTGTTTTAGCTGTTGCATGTTTTCGATGCAAAGTTAGACACGCAGCAACTTTTCTTATTCACGTAAAATTTTGATCTACTTTTGAACTATATTGACTTGACATGAAATTATGGTTAAAATGCATGCAGTATGACTTATTACCCACTAAACAAAGAAAAATTCTACCCAAAACGCCTCTCACAGAAAACTTTTCAGCTTAATTTGCAGCCATTCAATGTTTACATCTTAGAAAGTAAATAATTAACTAACCTTTTACTATATCATGGCTCATTACGCTTTAGGTTTCATCTTTTGCCGACAGCGGACAATCCTACGATGATGGAAAAGGACGGAAAAGTCCACTTCGCTAAAGACGTGGCTAGCAAGCAGCCGTCAATAAAACAAGTTCTAAGTAATTTTTGTGGCTATACAACAGCACACGGACTTGGAAGATTGGCTGAAAGCCGCACTGTTATTCGCCGAATAGCATGGAGCTTGTTTTGCATCGGGGCTTTAGTGATGTTCGTTCTCCAGATAAAGAATCTTTTTCTCATTTATTTGAGTAGGCCTGTGGCAACAGTGGTAAACGTGCATCATGAAAGCGTAAGTGTGAAAGACAAAGAAAGCAGATTAAATGCTATAAAAGTTTACGGTTAGAGTTACCACCTACGGTCACCCATGGATGCAATGTAAATCCATAGGTAACATAGAGACGGCATAGGCTACAAATCGGCTTTAGTTTGAGCTTTGATTTTGGAGCCCCGTTATTATAATAATTTGAATTATTGGAGAGATGATAAACGATATTTTTATTCAATATTTTTTTCTTCTACTTCCAGTGAATTTTGTTGTTAGTTTGGATCCGGCTCGTGATATTGGGAAAAATCAATGAAACGCCGTAAATTTACAGATAACAGTATCGTCCGTGTCAATCTTATCATCTCCCAAATTTACCTCACATCAAGCAAAATTCAAGTAATATTCAGTTGCTTTTATGGGTAGACACGTTATTTTAAAGAAGGTTGAAACTTTCGCAGTTTACTTATAAGAGCTCACGTTCCAACACCAAGGGAACAGTTTGCAGTATGCAAAGTCTTCAAACAGATTGTCAGAGGCAGAATTGATATTATTGATTA